>NC_133621.1:188175737-188448237 GCF_048593235.1 Sminthopsis crassicaudata
TCTCCACCTGCAGTGCTCCCCCTTTAAGCATTACCTCCCAGTTTTTAAATGGCCTCCAGGACAGCTAGGTCTCAAGCTTCTTTTTTTGGTTTCTTGCTTCATAACTGTAATGTATTTTAAAAAATTCTTTGTACAATGAGGTCATTCCTTCCTTTCTCCCTCTGTCTTTCTTTTCTTCCTTCTACACTCCCCCCTACAGTTCCTTCCTTCCTTCCTTCCTTCCTTCCTTCCTTCCTTCCTTCCTTCCTTCCTTCCTTCCTTCCTTCCTTCCTTCCTTCCTTCCTTCCTTCCTTCCTTCCTTCCTTCCTTCCTTCCTTCCTTCTTTCCTTCCTTCCTTCCTTCCTTCCTTCCTTCCTTCCTTCCTTCCTTCCTTCCTTCCTTCCTTCCTTCCTTCCTTCCTTCCTTCCTTCCTTCCTTCCTTCCTTCCTTCCTTCCCTCCCTTCCTCCCTCCTTTCTTTCCTCCCTTCCTCCCTCCCTCCCTTCTTTCCTTCCTACCTTCCTTCCTCCTTCTTCCCTTCCTCCCTTCCTCCCTTCCTTCCTCCCTTATGGGTAGGAATTACACATATGAGCTAAAGAATCACCGTTGGGTTGCTAAACTGGTGGGTTCCATCTGGGTTGTGTCAAATCACCTATCTACCCCTCCAGGAGTGGAAAGCATCACAGTGTATGAGGAGGTGCTTAGGCAAACACGCTACAAGTTACGACATGGAGCTGCCCTCTATGCAAGGAAATTCAGGCTTTCCTGCTCTGAAATGAATGGCCGATATTCCAGCAATGAGTTCATTGTAGAGGTACAAGATGACTTTCCCTCCCTCTCTTAGCTCCCTCCAATTGGGAGAGCCCAGTGGGGTTGGATGGCATGGGCTAATCCTTTTGTTAGGGGGTTTGGGAGTCCTAACATAGTCAGTCCTACCATTTTTTTGGGTGGACTTGAGTCAATAAAATCCAAGGTTTGGGCTAGAGAGTGGTAGGTTTAAGGAAAGACACTCAAAGGTCATTGACTCCTTATCTCCAGGCAAATGTACTACATAGCATGAATCGGGCTGCTTACCCCAGTCATGTACTCAGCTCCCAGCAATTTCTGCATCATGGGCACCAACCACCTGCGGAGATGGCCGGACACAGCATAGCCAGTGCTCACCAAAACTCCAGTAAGTAAGATGGGGCGGGATAGGATGAGCAGAGGGGGATACTGGGTGACAGTGATGGAATTGTCGGAATGTGAGGATGTCCAGATTTTTCATCCTTTCTGGATCTGTTTTACTTTGGAACCTTGGGCCAAACCCTTCCTCTTTCAGGGTCATTAGTTTCCCTTATCTTCGTCACTAGCACAATGAAGTCTGGTTGGGATTTTGAGTTCCTTATTACTGCTGCTGTTTCCCCTCCATCACATTATGACAGTCCTTGACCTGGAAAAATCTCCCATCAATCATATTTATTGAATACTTAATATGTGCTCCTAACTACTCCTTAGGGAGATATATAAGATAAAGTTTGATCTATCAATAGGTAATCACAACTTATGGAGAAAAAATAGGTTAATTACAAGAGAAATGAAGATACATGTGGAGCATAAAGAGTTCACAATCCATACGGAAATTTGCATATTTATGACAATACAAGAAAGGGAGAAGGATGAAACAAATTTTTACCTAAAGGGACATTGCAAGGGAGGGGGAAAGAAGTAGTAAAGATAGGAAAAGGACAAAAATCCTTCCTGAAGCAGAGGAGCAAGGAAATAGCAAAATTATCATTCTTTCCCCTTGGCAACTGCTGGCTAGGTAGAATGGTCTGTCTGCTTATCTATAAGGATCCCAACTGCACAAGTGATTTCTCAGCCTAGTGGAAAACAGATTGGCATCTGTTGACTACCAAGAACACACCGGGAATCCAGTTTGGGATGCAAGCAATTCATTTTTCAGCTTGGAGGTTTCATCCTTAACACATCTAAGTCTTTAAGAGGTTCACATTCAAGATAAGACTAGGACACATGAAAAAGAACTAGAGAATGATCAAGTGCTGAGCATATGGCATTTTGACATGATGAATGTCTCCTAGACAATTAGGTAACACAGTGGATAGAGTGCTGGGCCACAGTAAGACCAGAGTTCAAATCTGGCCTCAGATACTTATTAGATGTATGATTCTAAGTAACTCATTTAACTCCATCTGCTTCAGTTTCCTCAATTATAAAATGAAGATATTATTAGCCTCTCTCCCTGGGTTGTAAAATTCGACTGAGACAATATTTGTAGCGTATTTGGCAAACCTGACATATAGTATGTTAAAAAAAATAAAAAAAATATAATTCATTTGTTATATAAATCTATATATGTTTATATATTTATATATATGTTTACATATATATAATAAATATATATCTAGAGAGAGAGAACATTAAATGTTTTCTTCTTCCTTCCTTCCCCTATTTCATGATATGAAAGAGTTTTTAAACAAACCAAAACTAATGCATCTGAATGATTGTTGCCCTTCAAACCTGTCAGCTAACCTTGTTTGCCTCAGTTTCCTCATCTGTAAAATGATCTGGAAAAGGAAATGGCAAATCACTCCAGCATCTTTTCTAAGAAAACTCCAAAAAGGGTCTTGAAGAATCAGACATGACTGAAAAAAATGACTAAATATCTGCCACTACTCAAAACATAATTGGAATAATTTCTCTTTGGATTTGCTTTGAGAATTGGTTTATAAGTTGTATACATGTACATATACAGTTATTCTTTTTTTTTTATGTTCATAGGTTTTTTAACCAAAAATAATATTAGCTTGATCACCTACCTTTCCCATTGGATTAGGATATAAATGATTTTTGAAATCTTTTTAAAACAACAATAACAAACTACACCTGAGGGATGAAAATTTACTAGAAGCAAAATAATGAATTGAACTAGATGGCTTCTGCATTTTACTTGCTTCTCATAATTGCATGTCAAGGGCTTTGATGGCAGTTGCATAAAGTGAGTTTCAGAACTTAGTCATGACAACTTCACTGAGTTAAGTTCATGATAAGAGTTAAGAATTATAGAATATTTTAAAAAGTAAAAATTGGTCTTATTCCCTTACTCCCAGCAACTTTTAAATACTGTAGGAACTTCAGAAATGGGAGGAGTCTATTTATGTTAGAGTAGTGGGCCTTGATGTGTAGCAGGATTTGGACAGCTAAGAAAAGGTGAAGAGTGGAAGCTCATTGTTCAATCTAAGTCAAGCAGTATCATAGTGGCCAGAACAAGTGTGATGTGTGTGAGGAGGAAGGTAATGAACAGGAAGGACCCTTCTCTGACTGAAGCTATGGAGATCTGTTGAGAAGTGGTGGGAATTACGATTAGGAATTTTGAATAAGTTTTTGAATTAGGAGTTCGGACTTCATATTGTGGGCAGAGGAGATAACTGTAGATTTTAAAACTCTTATCTATAGCCAACTTTAAAAGTCTGCTATCATCCTTGCCTTTACTTGGCATATTTCTGGCTATTTCTCTCCACATTCCCCTGCATGTGATTGGGGGTAATATAACTCTTTTATTATGATTAAATCCTGAGAATCTGCAAATAAATTAACTTTTAAAAAAATTTTATTTTCTGTATTTCTGGTTGGTCCATGATTGCTTCTGATAATTTTCCTTCTTTTAGTTGGTCAGGTAACAAACATTGATTAAGAATTTATTGTACATTGATTAAGAATTTACTGTGTTACAGATTGGGCAGCCAAGGGGTACAGTAGATAGAACACTGGACTTGGAATCAGGAAAATCTGCGTTTGAATCTGGCCTTAGACACTTAGGAGCTATGTGATGCTGAGCAAGTCAACCAAACCCTATTTGCCTTAGTCCCTTATCTGTAAAATGGAGACACACTGGAAAAGGAAATGGCAAACCACTCCAGTATCTTCTATGGAATCATCTAGAGTTGGATTTGACTGAATGATTGAACAATGTGCCAGGAACTGTGCTAGGTGCTGGGAATACAAAGAAAGGCAGAAAGATGACCTCTGTGCTCAGGGAGCTTCCATGACATGGGAAAAAACTGTACATTAATGGAAGCATTAATGGAAGATTATCTCACAGGGAAGGCCCTAACAGTGGGATGGGCTTATGGCAAGTGATATTCCCACTGAATCTTGAAGAAAGCCAGGGAAAGTTGAAGGTAGGAATGAGAAAAGCGAGCGATCCAGAAAAAACACAGATGGAGTGTCCTAATTGAGAAACTGCAAGGGCAGTGTGGTTATTATATCATAGAGGCCACGGAGGGACATACGGTGTGAGAAGACAGGACGTTAGAAAAGTGCCAGATTGTGATGGGTTTTCAATGCCAAAGAGAGGATTTTATATTTGATCCTGGAGGTAAATGGGAACTAACTCAGTGGACTGAAGGGGAAGGGTGACACAGTCAGATCTGTGCTTTAATAATATGATCTTGGTAACTGAATCGAGGATGGAGGATGAGTCAGAGAGAGCATGTAAAAGTCTAATGTGGTACTCTAGGTGATGAGACCCTGAAACATGGAAGCAGCTCTGAGGGGAGAAAAGTGGGACTTATACATGAGATGTCAGGGAGTTAAAAAAAAAAGACAAGATTTGGCAACAGATTGGATATGTGGGATGAGAATGAATGAGAAGTAAAGGAAGACACTATGGTTTCAAGCCTAGGAGACTAGGAGGATAATGATAGCCTAGATAACAAAGGGAAGTTTGGTAGAGGAGAGGGTTTGGAGAAGGGGGTGGAATGATAATGAGTTATATTTTGAACACATTGAACACATTCTTAGGCTGTCACCATCTAGTGGCTATGTGTAGTCAGAGAGCAAAAACATTGGCTCAAGCCAAACCACATTGTGAGAATAAAATTGCTGCTAGTTGGGATGGGTGGGGAGGAAAAATCCCATGGATCTTACAAAGCCACATTTAAACATTTCTGAATAATCCTGATGTTTTCTTGGAGGCCACCGAAAAGAGTGACTCTTCCCTCCTGGTCCCTCCCCCACATCACTGCATGGTAAGGACATATTCATCTATCTGTCTGCTCTCTTGTCTGGGAGGTGATATCACTGCCCTGGGGAGCTACCTCTGAAGTGTCTAATCTAACTGGAGGAGGGACGTTCTGTGGGTTGTGGGATGGGTCAAATCTTACCTGGCTTGGCTGGCTATTCCCCCATGGTGTGGGACTGAGCATGTGTATTCAAGGGCAAGACTGCAGAGAATTATTTTCTACATTCTGCTGCACTTAATGTTCCGGAAGTGTGTTGCTGAGTGAGTTTTTCCAGGTGCTATGGGAAGGGCTAGTCTGTCCATATCTCTGTATCTATGAATTTTCTTTTCAGGATATAGATGTATACTAGGATATGAAGTATAGTACTTATATATAGGCCTGGGTGCCCATTTATTTGGGGTGTGGCAGTGGCACACACACACATATATATACATATATATGTATGTATATATATATATATATATGTGAATATATATATATATACATATATATGTATATGTTATATTTCTGGTCCCTTCAGGACCAAATTCTGGGCCTAATGAATTCCTTTGCAAATAGTTGGGTCTCTGTGAGTCCAAGTGGATTCACAAGTGTTATGCTTCCCCATTTATGGGCTGTAGATGTGTGTATGAAACTCTGGGACCTGGGGCTGTGGATAGGGAGATTGTATTTCTATGTGTTTCTTCATCTGCCATATGTATATGCACGGTCAGGAGCTAGAGTTGTGGTCTTGAGCATACAACATGTGGCTCACATGACCCATGTTGCCTGTATCTACATGTTTCTACTAGGGACTGCCTGGATGACCCAGTTGTTAACAAGCTTGATGATTTTTCATATACAAATCTACTGGGCCATGCTGAGATCACTCAAGGATTTTCTCATGATATGTTCACTTACTCAGTTTATAGTATGGCTGTTTTGGGCAATCATGCAGATTAGCAGATATTCCATATGTATGTTATCCCAGGTAAAGCCAGTCTTGCTCTTTGCTGGGATGTGTGCCCACACAGTCTTGGTGGGCATCGGCCTAAGCCTACACGTGTGCTTTGCTACCATAAGCTCAAAGGTCTCAGTGAGGGTCCATGCCCCGCTCCGCCTCTCACTGCCCCTCAAATTCCATGCCCCAATGAACTTGAAAGTCAATTTGAGGGGAGGGAACAAAAGGCTAGGAAGAGACAGAGAGGAGCTGGACATTTCTCAGGGAGGGAATTTGGGTAACCAGGAGCTTCAGACCTCAGAAAATCCCCAGTTTGCAAGAAAACAGAGACCATCAAGTTTCCAGAGGGAGTCCATTTCAGGTGGGTGAATGGAATGGAATGTTTCTCCATTGTTTAATTTTTTTCCTGTCTTGTACACATCTATTTTTTCTTTCTTCAACCTAGAACTGCAATTCTCTTTCTCCTCCAACTGTGTTCCTTCTCATGTTGAAGATACCTTCAGCCTGATTTTTCCATTCAGGTCAAAAGTTGCTCCCAGTCTCCTAAATCTAGCTAGGTTTTGTAATGTTGACTTGAAAAGAAAGTAGCATGTACTTTGCTTGCCTCCCCTTTCCCCCCCACTGTGCTCGGCCTCTTTTCCTGTGCTATACCACCTCCAGAGAAAACACAGAAAAACTGATGCTGTGTCTATCTTTAGAGGTGGGAAGTGATTGTCCTCCTTAGCTCATAAACACCCTGAAAATTGGATGGATTAGGTGTTCTTTATTGAGCATTCTTCCTTTTCTATTTGCTCACAAAGCTCTTCAGCTTTCTTTTTGTCTGTCTCTTTTGCTCTTTAGCCCTATTGAGTATTTTTGTCAGTGATTTAGATAAGGATTTAACTTGCCGTGCTTCACTGATTTGTAAATGATATAATGCTTATATGATTTGACAGAATTGTTATTGTCATTCAGTTTTTTCAGTGTGTCTTTGTGACCCCTTTGTGGGGTTTTCTTAGCGAATGTATGGGAGGGGTTTGCCATTTCCTTTTCTAGCAGATCAAGGCAAAACTGAAGTTAGGTGACTTGCCCAGAGTCACACAGTTAATATTTAAGAATGAATTTGAATTCAAGTCTTCCTGACTCCAAGGCCCAACATTCTCTCCACTGAGCCACCTACCTCCCTTTGAGAAAATTAAGATTTCAAGAAATCTACACAGGCAAGAATTATGGTCCACATCTAAAAATATGAACAAATATAAGATCTTGAACTTAAATTTTAATAACCAGCTCTATGAAGTATGTCCCAAAAGTCTTAATACAATTTAAAGCTTAAATGTATATACAAGCTGGGGGAGACTTGGCTTAGTAGTTTATAAGAAGAAAAGCTTAGACTTTACATAATTGTAATTTGCCATTTCATTTATAATCTTCTTTTCCTGTTCTTCATCCTACATAGATTAGTTCATATTTGTTGGTGTTTGTCAAATTCAGAATAAAAAAGAAAATTTAAAAGAATGTCTAAAAAGAAAGAGGAAGACACAGACCTAAGGATTTTATTTGATCAAAAGTTCACTCAATTGTGATTATGGCTATCAAAAAAGCTCATTAAACTTTAGTTTGCTAGAGGACTTCCTTTCAAATGTTTGTTCTGTTATTTAACTGTAAACTTTGGCAATATTCTAACCTTTCCAGACTTCATTTTCCCTGACAGGTAAAATGAGACATTTGGAGTAGATGATCTCTATGATCCCTAAATCCTGTGGTCTTATCCATACTATTGAAATCATTGCTCTCTTTAGTGTTTTAGAGTAAGAGTGGTCATAATCCCTGGGCAGCTGGTCAGAATATCTTTAAATAGAATGCTGTTTAGCTCTGGATGGTGACATCCTTGGGAAGTGACAAATTAGAGTAAATCCAGATGTGGATGACCAGAACAGTGAAAAGACTGAAAAAATGTCTGAGGAGAAATTGTTCAGAGAACTGAAGATGAAAGGTTTTCAGTTGAAAAAGTTATCAGTTTTCTATAGCTTATATTATAAGCAGGTACAGGGAATTAGAGGAAAGGAAATTTTTACTCAATGTAAAGGACTTTCTTCCCCGCCATCACCACATATGTATTTTATTTTATTTTTTACATGTATATTAACTTTTAAAAATTTTCTTTGTGAATCATATTGGGAGAGGAAAATCAGGATAAAAGTGAAAAACCATGACAGAAGAAAAAAAAAAGAACAAAAAAGTGAACATAGCATGTGTAATCTCCATAGTTCTCTTTCTGGATGGAGATGTTTTCTATCTAAAGTTTATTCCTTTTCAATCCAAAAGGATTGCTTTGGATCACTAAACTGCTGAGAAGAACCAAATCTTTTACAGTTGATCGTGTATAATCTTGTGGTTACTGTGTACAATGTATTCCCATTTCTGCTTGTTTTGCTCGGGTCTTTCTAAAATTATCTTGTTCATCATTACTTTCATATATTACCACTTGTTCAGGCATTCCCCAATTGATAGGTATCTACTCATTTTCCAATTCTTTGCCACCACAAAAAGAGCTACTACAAACATTTTTGCACATGAGTCCTTGTAAAGGACTTTCTTAATCTGAAGTGTGTAGACTATTTTTGTTGTTGTTGTTGTTTCTATTTATTATTATTTAAAACTGTATTTCAAGATAATAGCTTTCCTTTATAATCCTATATATCTTATACATTAAAAATATTACTCCAAGAAAGCTTCACTGAATTGCCAAAGAAGTTCATAGCACAAAATAAAGTTAATAACTCTCGAATTAGCACTACCTAAAAACAAAATAGGATATCTTGTGAGATGGTGAGTTTTTATCAAAGGAGCTTTTTGAGCAGAAACTTTATGATTATCTATCTGGGAGATTGTAAAATAGACTTCTGTGTTGGATAGACATTTAGAATAGAAAATGTCCAAGATTCCTTCCAACAATGAGATCTTGATTCAGCAGTGGCTATGGCCTGCCCTTTAACTCACCCTATTTTCTAATTTAGTTCTATTTATACCTGTGTATCTCAGGTTGAGGGTCATAGAATCATCCATCTAGATCTGGAAAGGACTTTGAAGATCATTTAATCTAATCACTTCATTTTACACATGAGAAAGCTGAGGCCCAGAGAGGTAACCAAATTGTCCATCTTAGGTAATTATTGGTAGAGCCTGGATTCAAACTCATTTCTGTGTCTATATTTTATCTTTTTTTTTTCAAAGCAGTATCTCTTTCCTCTACTTTGTGTTTATGCCCTTTGGCACCTCATACTTTTCTGACTCTGGGAAGTACCCCATGCTTCCATCTCTAGGATCTTCTTTCCCTTTTCTCCCCACAGTGGTTCCTAGTGCAGCAACTCTCATCATTGTGGTATGTGTGGGGTTCCTGGCACTCATGGTTGTCCTGGGCCTGGTACGGATCCATTCCCTGCACCAGCGTGTCTCAGGAGTTGGAGGTTCACCGGGAGCCTCAGATGACCCCAAAGACCCTGACCTTTTCTGGGATGATTCAGCCCTCACCATCATTGTTAACCCTATGGAGGTGAGGGCTAGGGCTGTGGTGGGACTCAAGGGTAAAATTAATTCTAAAGAACAAAGGTTGGGGCTGGACCTTGGGCCCTTCAGAAAGGAAAGGGCCAAGAGCTCGCAACCCAGATTGACCAAGAAAGGGAGAGGGGAGCATCCTGACAGTGATGGAGGCTGGAAGTGGACTAGGGCACTGGAGTATATGATGGGAGCACTCATTCTTCTCCTTCCCCTTCAGTCCTACCAGAATCGTCAGGCGTGTGTGGCAGGGGCTGCGGGAGGGCAGCAGGAGGATGAGGACAGCAGTGATTCTGAAGCAGCTGACTCTCCCACCAATGAAGAGAGGCGTATCATTGAGTCAGCCCCACACCGCTACTGAAGCCCCTTCCCTAGAGAGAGCTCCCCACCCAGGAGAGAAGAGGCAAGAGATACCCACACAGAATAAGAAAGAGACGTCTTGGCAAAGAAGGACAATTGAGTTTGAAAGAGCGAGTCCTCCGGGGAAAGTCCCTGGAGTGAGCTATTTTTTGGAACCCTGCTCTCCTCCCTTCCCTCAAATAGTGTCTTCCCCCCTTCCCTGTTAAGCTTTTCCTCTTGAACATCCACTCCCCCCAAGAATCTTCTTTCCCCTGTAGGAACCCAGAATGCTTATATTAGAAAGGGGGATGAAGGGACCCTTGTGGGCTACTTATTTGTTCCCTATGGCAGCCAACACTGTTAGTGGTATTTCAGTCCCTTCATGACTGGGCTTAATAGTTCATGTGAAAAACTGTACTTCAGGAAAGACTAGTAGCAATGGGGTTGAGGGAGTGATAAGAGAAAACCCCTGCTCTCCTTTCCCTTCTCTCCTGTTAAGCTTTTCTTCCTTCAATGTGGACACTCCCTTTCTTGGTATTCTTTCCCTTTTCCCAGTTTCCACTGGGGGAGGGGGAAGGTTCCCCTTCCCCTTCCCTACCTCTTTCCAAGGTCCCTCCATTTAACTTTCACCCAATCTCCTCCTTTAGTCTTGGGGTTCTCTACATCCTTTCCCTGCTTCCATGGGGATGGGTCAGGGATGGTGGAAGAGGTGCCCTGGGTGTCTTATAATATAATGTATATTTTTTCAATGTTATACTGAACACAGCCCCTGTGTTCCTGTGAGCAGCTCACAACCTTGTATCACTTGTCATCATGTGTCAGCTCACAGCCATCATGTCTGGGAAGGGGGTGGGCTTGGGTGAGGGTGGGGCACCTCCTGGGGTTTTCAAATAAAAACTCAGAAAAAAAAATCCCACCCCATGAGCTGAATCCTGCCTGCCTGATCTTGGATGAATGGGGTTAAAGGAAGGAGAAATGGCCTTCCAACTTTCCCGGGGAGGGGGGGTGCTGGTGGAGAGGGGGACAAGGATGCTACATTGGATGGTGGAAATAGCTTCTGATGACTTCCAAAATATTTCCCTTAATCATTTCCAGACAATTTCCTATGATGCTAGACCACTTGACCAAGCTTCCAATAGGAGCATGATATTGTTGCTTTCCTCCTCATGTCAGTCTAACAAAGTAAACTAAGGCCACAGACCCCTAAACAAATGTCCAATGGATTTTGATATTCTGGAGGGGAACTGAAAAGAAGGTTCTCTTATGCTCCGCTTCCTCCCATGGTCATAGCTAGGAGCTCTTTATTTTTTGTTTCTATTCTCACCTCCCAAAGGAACAAATTTGATAGAAAATTCTGGATTTGGAGTCAAAAGGTCTGGATTAGAATTTTAGCTTTGTTACTATCTGGATGATTATAAGCAAGTTACTTAAACTTCTCTAGGTCTCAGTTTATCTGTAAAATGAAGTTTGGGGGACTTGATGACCTTGAAGAGCTATTCAATTTTGAAATCTACAATTTTCCCCTTTTTCATCAGCCAAAATAATACCTCAGACCATTGGTTCTCAAGCCATGATCTAGGGATGCTTTCAGGGGATCCACATGGTCAAAATTATATTTTCCTAGTACTAAGAAATTTTCATTTCTAATTTGGTAAACATTGAAAGCTACAACCAATTTGTTGGAGTCCTCAGTAATTTTTAAGAATATAAAAGGCTCATGTGAGCAAAATGTTTGAGAACTGCTGCCTTAGACACACAGCTTTGCTTGCCATGCATGGACTCAGAGACACGACCCAGTGAGGAAATTGAGACACAAAGGTTAAGTGACTTAGAAACACAGTCCTTCCTGCCATAGATTATGAGATAAATAAATTCAGAGAAGTGACCCAGTGAGGAAATAGGCACAGAGGTGAAGTGATTTAACTCTGGTTACACAACTTGTAAGTATCTGAGGTGGGATTCAAGTTCTCAGACCACCATGCCAAGCTGCATCTTGACTGTACTCTGACCTTACCTCTGCCCCTGAGGAGCCTGACAAGAGACTGGACAGAAGAAGGAAAAATTTGGGAGTGATTCAGCAAACCTTGGGATGATGGGAGGACATTTATGCTCGGATTTCTCCAATCACTGCAGGTTCAGGAATGTCAATTACCCAGCCTTTTTGATGGTAAAGGTATTGAAATGCATGATCTTAATGTCCTTCCTAAACTCCAAGGTTCAATGATTCTGGGAAGCAAGCTATTCGGGGAAGGGAGGGAAGGAAACACAGGGGAACAATAATGGAAAAGATACTTTCGTATAACATGCTAGGGGTGTGACAAGATTTTCCCTGACTCAGAGAAGCTTTCAACATCTGAAGCAATCCTATGTGGGCAGAAATCTCAGCTCTTAACAACTAAATTTCCTAAGGGATCATGGGCCGTTGTTAAGTAATAATTCTTCATCTAGGCTTGAAAGTTCATTTTGCAATATAATATGTAAATGAATGACTTAACAGTTTTCTGATTTGAATTTTTACAGGTTCAAAATGAACAGGAGACAAAGGAGAAATATTTATCTTTCTTCCAACTCAGCCAGCAAACATTTATTAAATGCCTGTGACACAGATAATAGAGAGCAGAGCTCAGAGTTGTAATGCTCTTTGTTCTACTCTGTCCCTGCCATTTACTGATGGTGAGACTTGAACAAGTCACAACTTCTCAGAGCCCTAGGCAATCATCTTACCATTGAAAATTGCAGAGAAGGTGCCAAACTGCAGAGAAGTATGTCAATAGGAACTTAATTCCCTAACTTTCAGTGTTTGAATGGCAGAAACAGGAAAATTGTAATGGCACAAAATGGGCATCCCAAGAAGGCCTTCTTATGATTTCACTCAACTATGTTATTCTTTCTTCCTTAGCTATCACTTCCTCCTCTGTTCAGAAGAGAAATTTCACCCTGGGAGATTTCTACATTGATCTGGTTTAAAGAAAATATGAGCAAAGCACTGGGAATATAAAAGGAGTCTTTGCCTTCTAGGAGCATATATTCTTGGGGGAAGGGTTGGAAAGATACAACATGTGAACAGAGAAGTATATACATGACAATTTGTGGAGGAAGAGACCTCTAACTCATCAGGAAAAGCTTCCTTTAAGAGGTAGCATATGTGTCAGTCATTAAAGGAAGCTAGAGATTATAAATGGTAGAGGTAATGAAGGAGTACCTTCCATGACCTGAAGTACAAGCCTGTTCTAGGGCATGAAGGTGGAAAATAGAAATAAGCAAGTAGTCTTCTACCTTTCTTAAGTGTTACGGTATCCATACTTACAGAGAATCAAAATGGTTCTATTCTTTTCCTGCTTTTGAACTTTAAAACCCTAAATTCCACCTTGTGACAAGGAGTAAAGAGGCTAAAATTTTCCTCCCCACCCCAGGTTCTAGAATTAGAGGGATCAATAAAGCTGACATTATGAAACTTCCCCTGCTGATGGGCAGACTTGCAATGAGTAAGAAAGAGATAATCTCTTTGGAATGGCCTCTGCCCTAACCTCTGAAATCTGGCCTTTGCCTCTTTGGCATTCCCTCAGTTTTTACTTAGATTCTTGGGGATGCTGCAGTGGTGAATCCCAGGGAATGTGCTTCTTTTTGTTACAATGATATTCCTGCTGTGGTTCTTCTGAAATTTTTTCCAGACCATTCTTTGATTATTTCTTGTGCAATGTGTAAATGTTGCTTGACTTTGTTCCTCACCTAAACTACAGATGACATTCTCTGGCCCCCAATAACTTCCTAAATGAGAAGGGACTAACAAAATGTACACTTTTGATCATTGTGAACAACAGAGATCATGTATGTAAAGTATGCTATAACCACTGTGTGCTAGTTAAAGGTAAGTGTGATCTCTGAGCAGAGAGGGATATCATAGCTGGGGGAAAGCGTGGGGAGGCAGGCGTTCTTGGGATGTCCATTGTGTACCATCACTATTTTCCTATTCCATACAGATACTGACTACAACACCTACACTTTCTGATTTTGGAAGTGCATGTTAGGAAATGACGGAAATGAGGGATAGAAAAGAAAAAGGAAATAAGAGTTGCAAACAGCTTGGGCAATTTCAATGGATTTTCTTCAGAAATCCTCTAGTCCAGCTCCTTCTTTTTTATAGCTTAGGAAATGGAAATCTAGACTTCATTCAACAGCCATTTGTTAAATGCTGATTATGAGCAGAGAATTAGGCTAGAATTTGGGAAAGCTAAGACAAAGAATGCCTTGCCTTAATGAAGCTTACAATGTAACATGACTAAGATTTTGCTAGGTCTAAAAGCTCAGGTTTTTCTGATTCCTAGAGCCTAGTTAATACTTTCTCCATTCTATTATATCACTTTCCTTACAGGAAGGAGGTTCTAGAACTTTCTGTCCTTGTGTTCAATTTTCCCTATCAAGCATGTTTTCCTCTATCAAATTCAAATCCTTCCTGAGCAATGATAGAGGAAAACATGCTAAAAGATGTCTAATCCATTTCCTTAGTTCACGTTTTATCATCAAACATTAATTAGACATCTTTTAGATGTATTCTATACCATATATGGATAAAAGAAATGGACAGAGTTTTGGATTGAAACTTAGGATCCTCTGCATCAATAATAAGAATTCATTCCTCAATTTAATAGCCACAAATCCTGGAAACACAAGCATATAAAACATGTGTGTTAGATCCCTGTGTGCTGATGTGGTATTTATGTATATTTACTTAGAGATCATTTATACATACAAATATGATATACCTAGAACTTCCCCCCACCTTTAATGTACTATATTATCTCATTAGGATTTAAGCTCCTTGTATGTCATGGATTCTCTTGGCAGGTTAGTGCAGCATATGGATTTCTCAGAATAATGTTTTTAAATGCAAAATATAAAATATGTAGAATTATAAAGGAAATCTATTATATTGAAACTAACATATATATGTGTGTATGTTTTTAACCTGGGGGGTCTGTGAACTTGGTAGTTTTAAATACATATTTAAATAGCTAAAATTTATGTAATATAATATATAAAATTATTATATATAATGTATATCATTATATAGCATATTATATAATTGTATTATATACAACATGCTTTAAATATAATATTTATAAAAATACAAATTTAAACCCACTAAATTTACAGATTCCCAGGTTAAGAACCCCTACTAGAGTTTACTCTAAATTTCTCTTATCCTTTATAAAGTATCCTTAAGGCTCCTCATGGAGGAAGTCACATAGCTTAGTGAATTGATTGCTGGGTCTGCAGTCAGGAAGCCCTGAGTTAAAATCTGGTCTCAGACACTTACTAGCTGTGTGACCTTGGGTAAGTCACTTAATCCTGTTTGCCTCTTTCCTCATCTGTAAAATAAGCAGGAGAAGGAAATGGCAAACCATGTCAGTAGCTTTAAGAAGAAAACTCTATGGAAACTATTGGAAACCAAGAGAAACATTTAAATATGAAATACAAACAGTATATGAGGGAGTCACTGGAACTAGAGAGAAAAAGGGGCCCATAGGCCAATTTAGAAACATGAACCAACAATGAAATTGTAGCCATTTCTCCTGTTGATGGCACTGATGTAAATCTCCTGAACTCACTTATCCAGTGAAAATTGGGAATGAGATTTGGGTCTTTTCTCACCACTGACCAGCCTTAGCCTCCGTGTATTGCCCCCTTATTAGCCTAGCAGCCTCCTTCCAGAGAGAAAAGTATTTAAGGTATAGTCTGAGCTTCCACATAGACAAAGCAACAGAAAGGAAAACATGGAAACTTTATTCGGATAGCAGTCAGTATCATTGCTGCTTCTCCAGAAGCATGTTTTCTTGCTCACTTAAAATACTCATATCCTATAGGAAAGAGGCAGAGGAGGATTACATTTAGCAACGTCCCATGGGAGGGAGAAGGGGGAGCCTGGCTTTATTTATTGAAAAATTTATTAGAAGCAATATGGGCTAGTGGATATCATGCTAGCCTCAAAGATAAGAAGACCTGGGTTCAACCCTTTCTTGGAATAGTTCCTTTCACCTTTTAGGATTCTGGGCCAGGACTTTTTAAACCTTTTCCACTGGGTCTCCCCTTTTTGTCCAAGAAATTTTTACATGATTCCAGGTATCTAAGTATATAAATCAAACATTTACTGGCAATAAATCATAATGTTGCAACCCCCACATTCAGTTATAATACCCTGTATAGAGTGGCAACCCACAGTTTAAAAAGCTGGACTTCAGGAAACTCACTAAAGCTATAAACCACAGGACAGATGTTGATCTGAACTGGTAGAGAGGTAACTTTCTCACTTATGCCAAAGAAATTACAGGTTTAGTCAGCAACTACAACTACAACAACAGCAACTACAAAGCAGGGAAGTATAGATTTCTAAGGATAGGAACAACAGCTTACTGGGATCAGGGCGCCTCTTCGCCAAAGTTTATGTGCTTCTAGATATGGTCACTATCAGCTACCTCCCCCACCCCCCCACTTCTTCCTCCATCATGATTATTATTTCTTCACTTACAGACTGTTATGAGGCTTCCACTGCTCTTCCTCCCTGGTGTGGACTTGCAGCTAGTTTTGGGATAGAGTGTCTACATCATTACTGTCCCTCAACTAGGTTATACCAATTTGAGGGTCCTGTAACTTCTGATATAAGCACCTCTTGGAAAGGCTCGGAAGATACTAGTCAACATGGCTGCCCCTGAATTTATATAAAATGCTGTATCATGACTGCCTAGAGTATGTGATGTACCTAAGAGCTTCTGTTCTTCTTCATGTACTGCCTTCCCGCAATAGAGTTTAAACTCCTTGAGAGTGGAGTCTGTCCTGCTTTTGTTGATATCCTCAGCATTTAGTATAGTGCTGGGTTCATAGATAGAGGATTTATTCGTCTCTCTCTTTCTCTTTCTGCCTCTGTTTTTTTTCCCTTTCCCCCCTCTGTCTCTACCTCTCTTTGTGTCAGTCTCTGTCTTTCTGTGTGTTTGTCTCTGTCTCTACTTCTTTTTGGCTTTGGCTCTCTCTCCCTTTTTTTGTCTGTCTTTGTGTCTGTCTTTGTCTCTGTTTCTCTGCCCTGTATCTCTCTATTTTTATCTCTCTGTCTCTGTCTATTTTTGTCTCTATTTCTGTCTCTCCATCCTTCTCTTCTCTCTACACCTCCTCTTTTCCCTCTCACAAAACTTATTCCAGAGACAGTATATAGGGATGACTAACCAGGTGAACGGGCTTCACAGAAATATAAATGTTTTATTATAAAGAAGCATCATGTGGCTCTCTTATTCTGCTATATCCCTAAAATACTCAGCTCACCAGTCTCAGTATAAAGGACAGTTTTAACACCAGTCCAAAGCTTCAGACCTGCCTCTGCTTTTAGCTCCAGTGTGACAAACTGCTGTCCTTATAAGGGTTAGTGGCAACAGCTGCTGCCTTCTTGACCTCATAGATCAACTCTCTTACTTTCTGGATTTTGTTAACAAAGTCCCCTTTCTAAGGCCTTGCTCGCAAAAGCACAAATGGTTCTGCCTCACCATGTACCCTTTCTGGGAAACGACCCAGAGCCCACAAATATGGTCCTTTGTCTGTCAAATTGAGTTGCTGGTTAACTGCCTCTCCTAAGTCAATGACACACTCTCTCTCTCCCTCTCTCTCTCTCTCCCTCTCTCCCTCTCTCTCTCTCTCTCTCTCTCTCTCTCTCTCTCTCTCTCTCTCTCTCTCTCTCTCTCTCTCTCTCTGTCTCTTTCACTCTCTCTCTCTCTGTCTCTCTCTCTCTCTCTCTGTCTCTGTCTCTCTCTCTCTATCTCTCTGTTTCTGTCTCTCTGTCTGTCTCTCTCTCTCTCTGTCTCTGTTTCTCTCTCTCTCTCTCTCTCTCTCTCTCTCTCTCTCTCTCTCTCTCTCTCTCTCTCTCTCTCTCTGTTTCTCCTCTGTCTCTGTCTCTCCTCTGACTGTCTCTCTGTTTCTCCTCTGTCTGTCTCTCCTCTCTGTCTCTTTCTGTTTCTGTCTCTCTCTCTCTCTCTCTGTGTCCCTCTCTTCCTCCCTCCCTCTGTGTTTCTGTGTCTCTCTTTGTCTCTGTCTCTCTCTGTCTTTTTAGCCTGTCTTGTGTCTGTGCCCACCTCTCTGTACTTTTTCTTTTAGCCAATCTTGCTTTTCTCCCAGAGTTCTTTGGATTAAGGTTGTTCCCACTTATTCCCCCTGTTTCCACTCTGCTTTCAGATTTTTGCCAGGAAGGATAAAAATACTGATTCTGCATTCTCTTTTCTCCTAAAAGTCCTCAAATTCAGGGCAATAACATGAATCTAAAAGTTTTGTCTACTCAGGACTTTTTCTCATCTTTATTAAACAAAATTTCCTGGACTGCTATTTTCATACTAAGGACAATGTTGGATGGTAATGGATGCTGGATTTGGAGTCAGGAAAGACCTAGGTTTAAATTCTGCTTCAGATATGACTTATGTGATCATGGGCAAGTTACAAAACACAGTTTCTTCATCTATAAAATGGATTATGGTGATAATCAAACGAGATCATGTATGTAAAATGCTTTATAAACCTTAAAAAAACAGTGGTCTTCCTTCCCCAATAAAATTTGGGTTCTGGGCTTCTCCAAAGCCCAAATTTATCTTGGGAGTGGTTTGATTCCTAAAGGGAAAGGTCAATATTTTTTCTCTTACTTTCTGGCTCACTGCTGCCATACCAAAGAAACTTCAAGGAAATCTCTAAAAACAAAACAAGACAAAAAACTTCTAGGGTTTTCTCCCCTAAGAAGGAAACATTATTTATAGAAAGAATTCTCAATGTATAATGCATATATCAGGTCTAGAAGAGCTGTTTATTTCCTCCATCATAGAAAATGAAGATATATAAGGACTCACTTGACAAATTCAGAAATATAAAACAATAATTCATCATTTACATTATACTCTCCTGAAAAAGAAACCATTTTTGAAACAGCTAAAATAGATATTTCCCTTTAATCTCAGATTGCACTGCCTGAACAGCTGACAAGGTTCATATTCTGGCCAGCCAGGCTTTTTTAGTTCTTTCAGCCAAAGCACTCTCCTGGGGGTGATGGTGCTTTTCCTCTAAGAATTGTCTAGTTATAAGAATTTTCTGGTACTTGACAATCAGAAACCGATGCTAGAATTCTTAAACATGAGGCAGTCCCAAAGGTGGAAATGGCCATTTTCTCAAGAGAAAGAACTGAATGAGAACAAGAACTTCTTCAAAGTAGATTCCCAAAGAGATCAGCCTGTCTTTTCTCAGGTCCACTTGTAGCCCAAATGTGCAGCTCATCCTAAATGCAGTTATAAATCATCTTCAATTCCTCAGTCCCAGAAATCATGAATAAGGAGCCTCTGGGCCACTTTGGCAAGATGTATTGTTCAATAGAGAGCCAAAGTACATGCCTACCTCCAAGAGATCACCCCTGTTGCACTTTATTTTGACCTTGACACAAGGCTCCTCAAGTCTTGGGAAAGGTGGAATACTGACTTATAAATTATGAGCCAAGTTCAGGGGTTTAGTTGAGGCAGGTAAGTAGAGTAATTGTAATTGGATAGAGATTAGCTTGTTTTTAATATTTTATTTGGGTTTCTGAGAGGGCTGAATTGGACTTTCATCTCAAAGAATCCAATGAGTTATATATGGCTCCAAGTGATCAGGGGAGACAAAGGCAAGGTGTGGAGTCCGAACATTGGTAAATGGCAGGAATTTCCATGCAGGGACCATCAATTTGGTTCTAACAGGTTGGGGATAGGACCATAAATTCTGATAAACTGGGAGTGAAGGGGGTAGTTATTAGAGACAGAAAGTCTGGAATTTAGAGATGTAAGCATATCTCCCAGTAACTCATCTGCAATTTATGGCTCTATGGAATGCTCCCACGTCAGGGCTCCCAGCCCCAATTATCTCAGCCCTAATGGTCAGGAAGTGGGGTTGCAACCAGGGGGATTGAGGCAGAACAATTCAAGAAACTGAGGTAGAACAATTAGGAAACTGAGACAGGACAATAAAAGGAAACTGTGGCACAACAATGATAGGTGGCTAATTTATTGCCTTACCACTTAACTGGTTGCATTAACAACAAAGAAGGAAATATCTGAACTCATCTCTGATGTTATCAGCCAGCATATCCAGATTTTTAGATTTTTGGGGTGTGTGTGTGAGGTAATTGGGGTTAAGTGACTTTGCCAGAGTCACACAACTAGGAAGTGTTAAGCGTCTGAGATGGATTTGAACTCATATCCTCCTGACTTAAGAGCCAGTGTTCCATCCACTGTGCCATTTAGGTGCCCCTCTTTTTAGATCTTAATGTTTTAAAAAATACATGTTTTATTGATATCTTTTGTTTTCACATTGTCTAGTTTTCCCCTGAATCCAGCTCCCTTCTTCCTAGAGAGAGATTTTCTTTAAAAAGAAAAAAAAGGAGGGGAAAAAATCAATAAAACTAATCAATACAGTTTTTAAAAAACCTTCTCACATTATATTCAATAGAATTTAGTGTGTTATTGAAATAAGCCTGGGAAGAGCAGGTTTCTATTCTACCATACCTCCAAGGAAAGAAAAGTTTGTAGAGGATGTCAAAAAAAGTCTGTTTCTATAAACCTAGAGGGTGGATTGGATAGATGTTTGCAATAGACAAAGCTATTATACTCCAGTTGCAGAGTTGTCTTGTTTTGGAAGGACAAAGCAGTGCCTTGAACAAAGTGAACAATGACTACACGTGGAGTAGAATAAGCAGAAGAACTAAGTAAGATATTTTGGTGAAACAATGAAGCTCTGGGAGGTAGAGTAATCCTGAATGGCTTTTCCTCTGTATCTGTGTTTCCTTGGGTTGTATGCTGTTCTGGACAAAACTTTATCATGTGTGTAGCTCCTAGGGAGTAGGAACAATTTCTGAGAGACCATAGGGCTATTGGCCCTTGGGAATGCCACAAACAATGCTGGCTGTCAGAGAACAATCTGTGGGTCAATAAGCCATAGAATTCAATGATGGGTGCAACCCCACTTCTACACTTCTCAATTGTACCTCTAAGCCATACAATTAGCATATCTGTGACTTGAACCTAATCTCTGTTTCTTTTTCATATAAAATTATCTTGCTTCTGGCAATTATCTTGCTTCTGGCTCTTCAGTAAAATTCTTTTGGACTTAGCTCACTTCAACTGGTAACAATTAATTATAATTACTGGTTACAATTATATTATTACAAACTAAAAATAATAAACTTTTCTCCTTAACCTGAAGATGGGTCTCAGCCTACAAATTCTTTCTTCCTTCCTTCCTTCCTTCCTTCCTTCCTTCCTTCCTTCCTTCCTTCCTTCCTTCCTTCCTTCCTTCCTTCCTTCCTTCCTTCCTTCCTTCCTTCCTTCCTTCCTTCCTTCCTTCCTTCCTTCCTTCCTTCCTTCCTTCCTTTCTTCCTTCCTTCCTTTCTTTCTTTCTTTCTTTCTTTCTTTCTTTCTTTCTTTCTTTCTTTCTTTCTTTCTTTCTTTCTTTCTTTCTTTCTTTCTTTCTTTCTTTCTTTCTTTCTTTCTTTCTTTCTTTCTTTCTTTCTTTCTTTCTTTCTTTCTTTCTTTCTTTCTTTCTTTCTTTCTTTCTTTCTTTCTTTCTTTCTTTCTTTCTTTCTCTCCTTCCCTCCCTCCCTCTCTCTCTCTCTCTCTCTCTCTCTCTCTCTCTCTCTCTCTCTCTCTCTCTCTCTCTCTTTCTTTCTTTTTTGTAGTAGCATTTTAATTAAATGTTTATTTTCTCTTACAAAGATCTTTAGGATCGACCTTGTTTTTTGATGTTGGGAATATTATAAAAAATAGAAAACTTCAAAAACTATCTCTTATGGGTAGATGTGACAGGTGAAACTATTAAGATGAAATAACTGTCAAAAAGAACTTAAACTTCTATTAACATTTACCAAATTATGTATTTTTAAAAATAGCTTTTTATTTATAAAACATATGTATGGGTATTTTCTGTTGACCCTTGCAAAACCTTCTGTTCCAAAATTTCCCCTCCTTCCCCTCATCTCTTCCCTTAAATGGCAGGAAGTCCAATATATGTTAAATATGTTAAAATATATGTTAAATCTAATATATGTATACATATTTATATAATTTTCTTGCTGCACAAGAAAAATCAGATCTAAGAAGAAAAAAAAAACCTGAGAAGGAAAACAAAAATGCAAGCCAACAATTATAGAAAGAGTGAAAATGATGGGGAGAACTCTGAAGCTGTTCTCTGACTTTGGGGGAGAACTCTGAGAAACTTCCTCTGGGACAGACCTGTCTCAGGGAATCAAGATAAAGTGGTTTCTTTCTATTATCTTGGTGGGAATAGCTACACCCTCAACTCAATAGAGTTGAACCCAGGATAACTCCTACTTAGCGGAAACTTAAGTGATCTCTTTAGCTGGAGATCTAGATTTGGTATTTCTATCTAACTAGGGCACAGAGAGATTTGAATCAATCAAAAAGCATTTTATTAAGTGTTTGCTAATCTCAAGCACCATTTTAAATGCTGGGGATACAAAGAAAGGCAAAATAAAACCTAAAACTATAATCTATGTCTCTTTCAATCTGTAGGCAATATTTGAACTCAGATATTTCTATTTCTAATTCTAGTCCTCTTTCCACCATAATATCTATTGAGCTGAAAATTGGCTCCAGAGACTTCCAGTAAGTGGTCCCATTCAACCAGAAATCTAGGCCTTGGGGCGACAACATTGAAGTAATCTCATTCAATTTAAACTTCAGTCTCAGATCTCTTTTAAAGGGCAATTTGGGGCCCATTTCTTTTAGGAGGCTTAAAAGCAGGACCATGCCATGCCAAGGAACCTCTCTCTCTCTCTCTCCTTGGCATAACTGCCTGCGAGGGTCCCTGCCCACTGTGAAGAGATACCCTCTTCTCAGTGTTAACACAACTTTGTTTATCTCTCTGCCAGGATTTCTCTGCTAGGAACTTTAATCTTTCTCTGCCAGGACCTTGTCACTCCGAAGTCAGTCTTCCTAGCAAAAGCTGACTTTTCAGTGCCAACAATAAACTTCTTTTTGCCAGTTTAACTTTTCGGGTACGTAAATTCTTTTACAAAGATCTGTGCCAACCAGAAGGGTCTCTCTGCCCTGCAACAAACCTTATCAAAATGCTATGCTGTGGTCCACATTCAATTTCAACAGCCTTCTTCCTGGGTGTAGATGGCTTGGAAATGATTTGAATCATCTCGTTGTTGAAAACAGCCATGTCCATCAGAACTGATTATCATATAGTCTTGTTGCTGTGCATATAATGATCTCCTGGTCCTCCTCATTTCACTTAACATCAGTTCATGTAAGTCTCTCCAGGTTTTTCTGAAATCACCCTGCTGGTCATTTCTTACAGAACAATAATATTCCATAACATTCATATACCACAATTTACCCACCCATTCTCCAATTGATGGGCAGCCACTCAGTTTCCAGTTCTTTGCCACTACAAAAAGGGCTGCCACAAACATTTTTGCACATGTGGGTCCCTTTTCCTTAAAGTTCTCTTTGAGATACTACTCTTTGAATAGTAATACTGCTGGGTCAAAGGATATACAAATTCTTCCAAAAACACTTCTAGGAAACACTTCCAATAACCAGTCTGGAATCCTAACCTTTTTGAGGTCTCCTTTGAATCCCAATAATGTTGTAAGATAATTGAGATCTGGGGCACAGAGAATCCCTAAAGTTTGAGTGATAGAAGTCAAAAAGTTAGGCAACAGTTGGGATCCCCTTTTTTCAACAGGCTGCTACTTTCTATTTTCAAGCCATTTTATTCTTTTCCCCAAGAATTACTAAGAGATAGTTTTTAAATTTTTGGGCAAATGAAACCAATAGAACCTAGATTAGAAGGGAAACAGAAAGCTGGGCAATTTTTACAGTCAGTGTTTCTGATAAAGACCTCATTTCTAAAATATATAGAAAACTGAGTCAAATTTATAAGAAAAGTCATTCCCCAATTGATAAATGGAAAAAGAATATGAACAATTTTCAAAGAAATTGAAATCATTTCTAGTCATATGAAAAAGTGCTCTAAATCACTAGTGATTAAAGAAATGCAAATTAAGACAACTCTGAGGTACCACTGTAATGACAGAGAAACTGAGGCAAGACAGGACTAATTTTTAATCTTTAAATCGGGGAGAGTTTAGGCTAGCTGACCCAATCGAACTCATGTTCAAAATCATTTAGTCCAGAGTGACTGGGGAAAGGCATTTATATAGCAAAGCAAGCAGGTGATACAGAAGCAAAAAGAATGCAATTAGGTCATCAGGCAGCTGTTATACAATACATATATTTCTCAGAGCCTAAAGCAATAACCAGATGCACACAGTGATGAGAATGAGTTTGGGATGTATATAATAGTGGGAGTAATAGGATGCATACAATGCTTGGCATGGGCTTAGGATGCATACAGTGATGGGAATGGGCTTAAGGGATCTTCCAGGTCAGTATTTTTGGGGAACAATAACTAATCTTATCTATGGAAGCATCTCACAGGTGTGATGCCCAAGTAAGCAGAAGAACAGAAATAGGCAAGGTCACTCTGTGGTCATGCTTGTCACTTTGCTCTAGTGTGTGACACTAAGTTCTAGTTCTCTATGAGAAAGGTCAGTAAGAAGGAAGAAAAAAATATATACTACAAAGATATGACCATATAGAAGGAAAATACCTTTAGAAACTGAGGAAATGAACACAGAATAATGTCTAAACTTCTTTAAAAATAGCATGGCATAAAAGATTTTCAGGAGAAAATTTCTAAAAGATGATTATTCTGCAATAATTAAACTGTAAGTCCAGAAAAGAGAAAACATGTCCATAAGAACTTTAAGCATTGTTATTAGGTAACTAGATCATGCAATAGGTGATAGTGATGGACTTGGAGAAGGGCAATTGAGTGGAATTCTATCTCAGACACTTTCTGTGAACAGCACCACTACACACCTCTCAGATTGGCTAAGGTGATAGGAAAAGGTAATGATGAATGTTGAAGGCATTGTGGGAAAAAGGAGATACTAATACATTGTTGATGGAATTGTGAATGGATCCAACCATTCTGGAGAGCAATTTGGAACTATGCTCAAAGGGTTATAAAACTATGCCCTTTGATACAGTAATGTCTCCTGGGTCTCTATCCTAAAGAGAATATAAAAAAGGAAAAGGGACCTACATGTGCAAAAATTTGTAGCAGCCCTTTTTGTAGTGGCAAGGAACTAGAAACTGAATGGATGCCCATCAGTTGGAGAATGGCTGAGTAAGTTATGATATATGAATGTTATGGAATATTATTGTTCTATATGAAATGATGAGCAGGTTGATTTCAGAAAAGTCTGGAAAGACTTACATGAATGGATGCTGAGTAAAGTGAGCAGAACCAGGAGGACACTGTACATAGTAACAGCAAGATTATGTGATGATCAACTATGATAGACTAAGCTTCTCAACAATACAGGTATCCAAGACAATTACAATAGATTTGGAATATAAAATGGTATCTACAACCAAAGAGAGAGTTGTGGAGACAGAATGAAGATTGAGGCATGCTATTTTCACCTCCTTTTTTTGTCTTATTTTTTCTTGTGCTTTTCCCCTTTTATTCTGATTTTTCTTTTATAATAGAGCTAATGAGGAAAATTTTTTTAAATTAAGAAAAGTAGATTGTTTTTATTGGAAGGCAAAATAAAATTGCAACCCCAGATGGGGTCAGTATAAAGGGAAACACTTGGATGTCATAGTAAGGATGGGAGAAGATGGAAAACAGTCTGTTTGTTTGTGGGATCCATATTGAAATTTATAGTGATTATTATGATTATATATCTTAAGTTCATCATGACTCATAAAATGACCACTGTTAGTATATAATAATAACATCCAACTTTTATTAGAAGTATAATCTTGTTCCTGCCTGGAGGTAGTAAATAATAAATGTATAGCAACAATAATCATCAACTGACATCTTAATTTCATTAACCAATATCTAAACCAATTTAAAGAATATAGATTCAGTGAAAGATATTCCATGAAATAATTCATCTTGTTCTGCTTCCCTTTGAAGAAGCTCAAAAAGGTTTCTTGGAAGCAATAAATTTGAAGATAAGAAACAAAGAAAACTGGGGGAGGGGGAATGGGAAAACTGGAGAAATGGGCAGGGAGAATCCATTCCACATGGACAGGTTAGAGCAGAATAAATACATGGGAGAGAAGAAGGCTAAAAATAGGGAGAATCAACTCCTAGAAAATGGATGCTATTGTGGATAGCATGATAACACAAACTGGCTTTTGTATTTGGCTGGTGAAATAATTTGTTAGTTTATTATTATATCTTGTATAATGTTGACATATTATGAGGAAATGCCTCTCTGCCCATTCATTTAGGTTCTGCACACCAGTGATACAAACAAAAGAATTTATTAAAAACAAACAAAAAATGCCTTTTTTTTGAGCAAATGATGGCAATTCTGAAATCTTTGTGATTTTCTAATCTTGTAGCAGGGATAAAGAGCTAAAGAGTGGAGCTTGGGGTACCCATCCCAAACCAATTTGTTTAGCAAGGAACAAGGGACAAAGTAGTTGCTGTGGTTATTACTGTGGGAAATCCTCTGCTATGGTGCCACGGTGATTACTATACATACTTCTCATTATGTAGGAATATTTTCTAGCATTTTACAAGATATGGGCACACATTCCAACTCTGAGGCATGATTTGCCCAAATCTAAGCTTACAACTGGGCTTATGCCTCACTGTGCCTGGTTTGAACATTCAAGTGGATCTGTGATCTAATATATTTTGAAATTCTCTCAGATGATGCTCATCTCCTGGGATTCTATTCTGTAAGGGTACACCAATACATTGAGCTAGCATTTCAATTGAACCCTAAGCTAGTCTTAGTAAAGACCTTGGCCAAACTTTGTGATGGAATAAACTGGCGAAGACCTCTCATGGGAATGTAGCTTTGAACATACCTTAATTGTGACTTGAGTCTTTGCAATAACAAGATGAGCTATAGCTAAAAAGCTGCAGATGTTATATTGTCTTGGATGGACATTTCCCCTCTTGTTTTCCCCCACTTCCTAATTAGTATTTAAGTACTTCTTTTAAAGGCGATGATGGCTTTGGGAATTAATAGAACTCTCTCATCCAAGAATATCTGCATGTATAGCAGCTCTCTAGGGAATTAATTAAGAGTTTGTTATTTACTAGTGTTCTTTTGTTTCTGAAATAGATTTCCACATTAATAAACCTGGACTCCCCCCCCCCCCCGGAGACAATGGGTGAAAAGGGTGGGGGGTGAGTGGGGGCTTCTGTATTTAGGGTCTATTAATCTTGTGTTTTGTAGTTTGTGCTTTGCCCTCCTTTGCTGATACCTTGTCTGTTGGGAGTTGCCTTTTCTATCAAGATAATTACTTTTTTTTTTAACCTAGAGAGTCTTATTTTAATTTGGGTAAGAGTCACTGTACCACACATTTGGAATGCATCCAGTTTATCCAGCAAAGACAGCAATACCCACACAGAACAGCATGAGATCTTCATGTCCTGCCATAAATTTGCCATAGGAGATTCACTCAACAACACACTGGGAGCTTTCCTCAATTTCTTGAGAGGATCCTCTCATTGAGAGGATATCATTGAAAATATTATCACTGATCCACATGACAAGCAAATATAATTTTTAAGAGAAATTGGGATTTACCCAAGCATATCTACATATATCCAAATTGGTGATTTTACTGCAAAATGTATCTTCATATTTGAAGATATTATTGCTTGTGGTGACTACTTTATGGGACTGAAATATATTCATTACAGTAATAGCTCATGATTATTTAGTAACTTCATGTTTATAGTTGCTTTCTTCATAACTGTTAGCTAAATAGTGTAAATAATAAAACCATTTTGCTTATAAGGAAAACAAAGTTGTTTGGTTTAAATGAGTTGGCCAGTATAAAATGTGACTACCTAGAGACCCAACTTATACTTGACGGTTGAATCATTAAAGAATGACAACACTACAGTGATAGTATTCTGTGGGTCTATATTCCTGAAACAACGGGTATCTATTTTCTCTAATAAGCCTAGAGGCCACAATTAGCTCAAAGCAAAGGCATTTAATGAAATGGCATATTAATAAGAGCAGCAACAAAACATCTCACCCATAAACCTAGGTTTCCATCTCCTACAAAGTCTAGAAAGAATGGGCACATGTAATGTTCAGCAGTGTTCAAAAAACATATCAAATACATATGACCAAGGCAGGTTGTATCTCCAGGCTCCTCAAGTCTTCTCATGAGGGTCTCATGTTGTCTTTACTGGATACACTGGATGTATTCCAATGTTTGGCCAAGGTCTTTATTGTATCTAGCTTAGGGCTCAGCTGAAATACTGGCCCACGTATTGGCTATCATTTGTCCTTTGTTCTCCAAGAGGACTATGCCTTGAAAGTGAGTTAGATTTACATGAGAGAGGGCTGGGAAAGGTCACCTGCCTCAGTTTTCCCTCCAGAGCTATCTGGGTCCAATGACAAGATATAGATCCAGATGACTGGAGATGGCCCTGGATGAAATGGGAGACCTTCACCTTTTTTAAGATCTTCAATAAGTCTCACTTTGACTGAGATCGCACCTATTCTTTGATTAAGATATGCCCTTTTAGAAGGAAGAACCCATATTCTAGGTCCAGGAGAAGTCCTCATTCTGGGTCCTAGAACTTTTCCTCAATTTGACTTCTTTTAACTTGTCTCTATGTGCTTCTGCCACAAGCCACTACTATTAGTTGGATGAAGGAAAATAAATTCAATTACTCCTATTCCTATTTACTATAATCTCTAAGAGACACAGGAAAAGGTGAAAATTGAACTTTGCAACTGAGTCTTCTTCCATAGCTGATTCTTTTCTTGACTGAATTCAGATTATTAACAGGGATCAGCTCTTCCACTTAAAAACTCTAGGTCCCTTTAGTTTATCCATAGCAAAGAGATGGAAAAAAGGGACCTTCTCCAAATCCTTAAACCTTTTGTATGCAAATAAACCATTAAAATCTTTTAAAAAGAAGTTCACCTTTACTACATGGAAATTCAGGTTTTCCCTAGTCTTGGCCTCTTGATCACTTATCCCCATGTCCTAAAACATTAAGTTCATTGGAGGGGAAGCACTGAATTGATCAGGGATCTCAGATAAAGCTCCCACTACTGTATGCATTCAAATGGAAAACCCAATTTTTAACTTAACAATTTGCAAAATCCCTTAGATTTGTGGGAATCTATGATCTTGAAAAGCTCCTATTATATATATATATATACATATACATATACATATACATATATATATATATACATATACATATATATACATAATATACATATATATATATATACATATATGTATATACATATATATATATATATATATATATATATATATATATATATATATATATATATATATATATATATATATATATATATACTTTATTTTCAGTCTCAATCACCCCATTCACAGGGCTGGTCTTATGAAAGAAACAGGTTGTTACCCAAGGGGTACAATTTTAAGGGGCCCTGGAAAGACAACCCCATTTTCAAATCTCATTTATTCAGGTGCCTGAAATATTGCCAATGATTCTTTCTTTTAGATAAAATGCTTATCTTTCCAGAGAGGCTCCTTCTAAAATGGAAGCAAACTTTATTGAGGTAGCAAAGTCCCTAACTTAATTTAAATGACTTAATTTGTTTTCAATAAACTCCTGCTTGAAGATACTGCACTATTTATTGGGGAGAGAGGCTATTATTACAAAAATTAAATAAGATTATGGTGCATTGCTGCTATGAACAAGGCCACAGTTTATTAGATGAGACAAGTGTTAAAAGAAATCTTGGTTTGGACCTTACCCTGGTCAATGAGTCAAATTCAGGAAAAGAAATTAAATAAATGTATTTTATTTAGCACACCAAGGCAGGAAGCAGTTGGGTGCTGCCAGCTCAGATTCAAACATCATGCTGCTTTTTATAGACAGGAGTAAACAACTTCCATATAAAGGCAAAAGTATGTTGATTGGTGCACGTAATCATGAGGAGATGGGATTAGTGCACATGTGCAAGGGAATTTCCAGACCGCCATCTTCTTCTGCAGGCTGGCTGCCCACATACCCAAAGTCTAAACAAGGTATTAAAATGGGGTCATTTAGACTAATTCTACATGAGTAGCTGACTGCACAATCCCATCTCTGGTACTAACCATACTTATGGTACAGCACCAAATCAGATTTATAGTGATTTTCTATCTTCAATTGCATCATCTTAATCTCTGCTGCTTGTGATTTGGGAGTCAATTTGGGAATTAGTTCTTTGCACCAAAGGAAACATTATAAACACACAAACCTTATGAAGACACACAAAATAATATCCACAGACATAAACTTGAGCCATGAGATTTCTAAGCCAAGAGGCTGGTCACTCTTGGCTATGAGCTCTATGGGGACAAGGGTTTCTGCCCATCCACCTGGAACTTAATCTAGGTATTCCAAACGTTGTCTATATGGGTATGAATAGCACTGAAATTATCAGGAACCCATGTGCAGCACTCTTAATCTTCATACTCCCTTCTCTGCCAGGAGGTATCTAGAGCCAGCCTATTTTGTAAATCCATAGCCCTAAGTGGGAGGATTTCCATATTAAGGTCCTTTCACTGGGCCTCTGGTTTCATTAACAAATACTTGAAAAAAATGTGTTCTATTTTATTCAGGAGCATCCAGTCTGCATACCAGACTTCATTCACTCCCCATACATGAGTAACAGGATGGAAAAGGCCCATTCAGACTCATTTACTAAAGGGGAAATTGTAGCAGAAACTTGGATGGCTGTACACTTGCTTCAGTGAGTGCTAGGAGGCAGGGTAGATATGGGCTGGAGGCCAAAAAAATGTGCCCTAGCCCACCTGCCCATCCAATTTGAGGGGAGCCAGTATTAAGCTTTCTTGTTACATGGGAAATGAAATCTCTTTGGGGGGTATGCTGAAAAATCTGTGTGTGTGTGCCAAGCCTTCTAGTTTAAAAATTCTCAGAAGGCCTTTTTTGTCTTGAAGAGTCACATTTTGTTTCAGGGATAGGGAATAATTACATCCTATTTGCCATGCCATTTCCTCACCTGGTATCTCATTTTGCTCACAACACAGAACTGGTGGCCTGACAATGTTGTCAGCTGTGGGGGAGGGGGGAGAGAGAGAGTGAGAGAGACACAGAGACACAGAGACAGAGAGACAGAGACAGAGAAACAAAGACAGAAACAGAGGGAGAGAGAAGTGTGAAAAGTTAGTGATTTTTTCCCAATTAAAAGTGAATGAGTTGGAGGACTCTAATTTTTTCAACCCATGACTCAAGTTTGCCTTATAGATTGCAAAATAGTAACACAAGTTCTAGATGTCTGCTCCCACACCCATCAGGGGCATCCTTTCCCCCAAAGACAATTTCAGCATTTGGTCTAGTTAAAAGCATAGCTGGCATGTTGGTTCAGGAGTACATAAATATTAGGTTCTCTTGTTCTCCCGGCCCTATGGGTGCAAAGCAAGGCAAAAGTACAAACAATACTAGACAGGTTACAGGTGAGGGATAAGGTCCTAGTTAGGAGGAACAAATAAATAGGTGTCCAAGGACCACATATTGTTATTGTGCTTTTTTTTTTTGTTTTTTTTTTTAGCCTAACTGGGGCTGTTCACAGGTTGTTTTTTGCTGCACTCTGATCAAGTATGGCAGGCTTTATAGGGGAATGACAGATGCTGGTCATCCACTTGACACCCTTGGCAGCAGTATGAGTGGTCAACAGAATCTGGAAAAGCCCTTTACTCAGTGATTAATTAATCTCTGGACACCAAAATATATCTGTAGACCATAGATTTTGGCAGTTTAATAAAGTCAGTCTGTGAGTGTTCAAATGATAGAGAAAACAAAGTCAATCTGCCCATGTTTAAATGGTAGAATCACCCACTTTTCTCCTCCCCCTACCTTTTGTCATACTTTTCTTCTATAAGAATTTAAACTGTTGACAAAAAAGGTAGCTGGAGATCACATGATGCTACCATTCATCAAGGCAAACCTTGAAAGGCAAACTTATGGTACAAGTGCCTCAGTTTCTAAACTGGTATCAATCCAAGCAGAAATGATAAGGAGTTTGCAAAAAAAAAAAAAAAAAAAGTAACAGATCCACAACAAAACTAGCAAAACAATCAAAATTATAATGGGGTGAATAAAGAAATTGTTCTTCAGATTCTACTCACTTCATCTGGTATTGATATAAATCTTCCCAGAAATGTCTGAAACTATCTCTTTCACTATTTCTTATGGAACAATAAGATGCCATTATATATAATGTCACTATAATTAATTTGTTCAGCCACTGCCCAAATGAACATTTGTTTTTTAGTTTTTTTGTCACAAAGAAATGTTACAAAAATTTATATACTTATGAGGATCCTTTTCTTCTTTCTTTGATCTCTTTAAGAAATATATCTAGTGTTATTGCTGGATAAAAGTAATAGCTATCATTTTATATAAGTACTTTAAGTTTTGAAAAACCCTTTAGTTCACAAATATTATTAGTTTACAAATATTCTCAGTTTTTCCTTATTATAATACTGGAAAGTAAGTGCGACAAGATGTCATTGGTCTTCTTCAAGAATGAAGTACAAATAACAATCCCCATTTTACAGATGAGGAAACTGGAGGTTAGGTGATTTACCAAGGTTCATATTTGTTGTTGCTCAGGCCTCTCTGATTCTTTGTGATCCCCATGGACCATAACACACCAGGACCTTCTAACCTCCACTATCTTTATAAGTTTATCCAAGTACATATTCATTGTTTCCATGATACTACTATCTCATCTTCTTCAATCCCCCTTTTCTTTTGCCTTCAATCTTTCCCAAAGCCAGGCTCTTTTCCAGAGTCCTGTGTTCTCATTAATTATATCACCAGAATATTTAAGCTTTAGCTTCAGTATTTGACCTTCAGGTGCATAATCTGACTTAATTTTTAAAAATATTGATGGATTTGATTGTCTTGTAGTCTAAGGAACTTTCAAAAGACTTCTCCATGCAAAAATATTTGGACAGCCCTTTTTGTAGTGGCAAGAAATTGTAAACTGAATGGATGTCCATCAATTGGAGAATGGCTAAATAAATTATGGTATATGAATATTATGAAATATTATTGTTCTGTAAGAAAAGATCAATAGGATGATTTCAGAGAGACTTACATGAACTGATGCTGAGTGAAATGAGCACATGGCAACAAGACTATATGATAATCAATTCTGATGGACATAGCTGTCTTCAACAGTGAGATGATTCAAACCAGTTCCAATTGTTCAATGATAAAGAGAACCATATACACCACATATGAACCACAACATAGCATTTTCACTCTTTTTGTTGATATTTGCTTGCATTTTTTTTTCTTCTTGATCTGATTTTTCTTGTGCAGCAAGATAACTGTATAAATATGTATACATATATTGGATTTAACATATTTAACATATATGGGACTACCTGCCATTTAAGGTAGGGGGTGGGGAAAAGGAGGGGAAAATTTAGAGCAGAAGGTTTTGCAAGGGTCAGTGTTGAAAAATTACCCATGCATATGTTTTGTAAATAAAATAAATTTTAAAAATTAAAATTAAAAAAAGACTTCTCCAGTATATAATATGAAAGGGTTTATTCTGTGGTGTTCATCTTTCTTATAGTCTAATTCTCACAACCATACATTACTATTGGAAAAATTATATGAACCTTTATCTTTATGTTCTCCACTATATGAACCTTTGTTTGCAAGATGATGTCTTTGCTTTTTAACATGCTGTCCAGATTTGCCATAGCTTTCCATCCAGGAAGCAAGTATTTTAATTTCATGGCTGTGGCTACAGTGATCTTTGAACCTAAAAATATAAAATCTGACACTATTTCCTATTCTTTTCCCTATTTGCCAGAAAATGATAGAACCAGTTGCCAAGATCTTAATTTTTTGGACATTAACTTTCAAGCCAGAGCCAGCTTTTATTCTCTTCTTCTACCCTCATCAAGATGCTTCTTAATTCCTCTTCACTTTCTGTCATCAAATGTTTTTGTCAGCATATCTGAAATTATTAATAATTCTCTCAACAACCTTAATTACAGTTTTTGATCTGTCCAGCCTGGCATTTCACATATTGCATATAGCTTAAATAAAGTGATAATATATAACCTTGTCATACTCCCTTTCCTATCTTAAACCCAATCAGCTGTTCCACATTCAGTTCTAACTGTTGCTTCTTGGCCTGTATACAGATTCTTCAAAAGACAAACAAGATGATCTAGTACTCCCATCTGGAAGATGTGCAACATTTTGTTGTGATCCACACAAGGGCTTTAAGGTAGTCAATGAAGCACAAGTAAATGTTTCTGGAACTCCCTTACTTTCTCCATAATCCAGTGAATATTGACAATTTGGTCTCTAGTTTTTCTGTCTCTTTGAAAACCATCCTTCTCTTCTGGTAATTCTTCATTCACATATTGTTGAAGCCTAGTTTGCAGAATCTTAAAACATAATCTTGCTAGCTTGTGAAATGAATGCAGTTTTCCAGTAATTTGAACATTCCTCCGTATTGCTCTTCTTTAGGATTCAGATGTAAACTGATCTTTTCCAGTCCAGTGGCCACTGTTGTGGTTTCCAAATTTGCTGGCATATCAAATGCAACACTTGAACAACACCATCTTTTAATGTTTTAGATAGCTTTGGAATTTCATCATCTCCACTAGCTTTATCATTAGCAATGCTTCCTAAGACCCACTTGACTTCATTCTCCAGAATATCTGGCTCTAAATAATCAGTAATATCTTGGTTATTGGTGATAAAAATCTTTCTTGTATATATAAATATATATATAGGTGTATTCTTGTCATCTTTTAATCTTTTCTACTTCTGTTAAATCCCTATCATTTTTGTCTTTTATCATTTCTATTTTTGCATGAACTCCCCTTGATGCCTCTAATTTTCTTGAAGAGATTTCTTATCTTTCCTAATGTATTTTTTCTATTTTCTTGTATTGTTTATTTAAAAAACATTCTATCCCTCCTTTCTATTCTCTGGAATTCTGCATTCAGATGCTATAATTCCTCTTTCTCAAAGGTCACCCTGTTAATTAAATGTCTAAAGTAAGATTTTTAACTCTATGCCTTCTTGGCTCTAGGCCCAGCACTCCATTCATTGGGATATATTTACAATTCTGCACATTTTCCTACCATTCTTTCAAAGCTGTTGTAACAAATATACCTAGCCAAGCAAAACAACCCACACCGGCCATGCTCCTCCGAAATACACATCTCAATCCGCAACCCAAACGAATCTCCTAGGGACATAGTTATCGGCCTGGTGTTTCCCTCATTATAATGGGAGGGAGACGCTGTGGGCAAAGATTTTCTACGTACTTAATCTGTCAGCCTCAGTTTTTTCATCCACAACTGATAAAAGTATCTATTTCGTAGAGCCTCACCTCACAGGAAACATGTGGAAAACACTTTTGCAAACTTAAGTGCTATCATTACCATTAATAATTATTTGCAACCCTTTACACAGCGCATGTAACAGAGTTAGCCACTGCGAAGTGGTGATGGTGAGGGGCGCCTTAATTAAGTCCGGGAGACTCCAGTGGTAATGATAATGAAACACTATCTGTGAGACGCTGGGCAAGTCATTTTCAGTTGCCTCGGCTGCAAAATGAGGATAAGAATAGTGTTAATTTCCTAGGATTCTCAAATGGGATAAGACAACAAATGTAGCTGCCGGTGATCCCTTTTTTGGGATGTTTCCTAAGTGTATGATCCTGGGCCAGTCCCTTAATCTACTCAGTCTCCTTATCTATAATAGCTCGAACCTCCCTGCGTTATGTATGTAAATAACACTCGGGGAGAGCTAGCTCGGTCCAAGCCAGAACTTAAGGACCCATCCCGGAATGTTTTTTAAATGCCTGGAGTGAAATACACACGAGTACAAAGGAAACCGATAGCTTGGAAACACAATCAATGAAAAAAAAAAAAAAAAGGTCTGCAATCTACAGGGTAAGTCCTACTTCGAGTGCAAGTCTGCGTTTTACAAAGGAGACTGAGGCCCAGCACTGTCCAAGCAGCGCTCCAATCAGCCGGGGGCATTCAGAGCCAGCCCTAACTAACGGGAGATGCGGACGCTGGCACTGAAGGCCACATCAGCCTGGGGGTGGGGGAGGGCAGCCGAGTGGCCCAGCGGCCCGCGGGGTAGAGGAGCCCGAGGCCCGTTCTGAAGCTGAGAGGCGGTAACTGACGATGAGCTCCGAGAGGGGCGGGCGCTGAGCCCGGAAGGCCTCGCCTCGGAAGGCGAGGGGCGGGGGGCGGGTCTCTGCTTCGCTGGGCTAAGGCCTCCCCTTTAAGGGGCCTCCCTCTTTAAGAATTCGGCCTAGTCTGTTCTCGCACCGCGGCCCCTTTAAGCGCGCGCTCCGCCGGACCCCACCCCCCTCTTCCTCTTCCTCCCCCACCTCTTCTTCTTACTCCGTTCCCGGCCTCTTTAAGCGCGCGCCCGCTGGGGGGCGTCGCCCCTCCTCCTCCGTTTTACCTCTCCTTCTCCCCGCTTCCCCTTCTCCTTCCCCTCGCCCCCTCCACTCTCTATCCTCGGCCGGCTCCTGGCCTCCGCCCCGCCCCGCAGCCGCACCCCCCGCGCCCGGAGCAGGTCTGGCGGCCGGCGCGTGGCGGTGAGCGCTGGGGGCCGAGGGGGAGCTTCCTGTCGCCCTTTCCCTGTCCTCGCGGGACCCCGGGGGCGGGGCAGGAGCAGGGGGAGGAGGCAGGAGGGAGGGGGGTTCAGGTGACGTCCAGGGCGGGGGGGAACACCCCAGGGCAGACGGCGGTCCGGGGAGCTAAATCAGGTGTGGGCGCCGTGAGCTGAGGGGGAGGGCCCAGCCGCGGGGCGAGGAGGGCAGGTTGGGGTCGGGGTTCTGGAGATGACGGGGGCCGACAGCGGGGATCGTCCCGTCTTTCCGTCGAGTTTCCATTCTAGACTCCGGAGGGGAGAGCCCAGTCTATCCCCGGGCTGCCAGCCTGCTCTGCCTCGGAGATGCTGCGGGCTTAGTGTCCTAGGGGTGTTGGAGTCTTCTAGGGGGCTAACAGTGCCGCTGACCTCTGGCTTCTAAACCTGGCCGAGCAGCCGCTGATTGGCACCCCTCCAGCCTCCTGAGACCTGCGGGCAGGAGGCTGCTCAGCCGCCCGCTTCAAGCCTCCGAAGTGGGAGGGGGATGTACCCTGGCTGGGGGGTCCCTGCAGGAGTGGGAGACAGGGGGGTGCAGATGCTTGCTGTGATACAAAGAGGCTTCCCCTTTTCTCCCCACCAACTTAGAGCTGGAGTTGGGCCGCGGGGGGTCACCTCCTAGGACTGCGCTGAGTGGAAAACTTCCTCCAGAAGGCCGTGGGTCAACATGGCAATGCGGGAGCTGGTGGAAGCAGAGTGTGGTGGGGCCAACCCACTCATGAAGCTGGCGGGTCACTTTACCCAGGACAAAGCCTTGCAGCAGGAAGGGCTGCATCCTGCGCCCTGGCCGCCAGGAACCCCAGCACCTGAATCGGTAAGTGGCGTGGAAGTGGCAAGTGAAGGGCCGGTGGGATATGGGGGGGGGGAGGGTGCTTTATGCACCTCTATAACTGTCTTCCCTTCTCTTTCTCATAGGTCTCCAAGCCTTTGGGAGTGGCTTCTGAAAATGAGGTAAATTTACTAGTCTTCTGCCGCCTCTAATCTTGTCTCCTTACCCCAGGGGAAAGAGCACTGGAATTACCGGAGCTGAGTTCAAATTCTTACTACCTGCCTGACCTTAGGCCTCTGAGCCCACTTTGCTCAACTGCAAAATGAGGGAGTTGGAGTAGGTGCCCTCCAAATCCTTTCTTGCTCTAAATGTGTGTTCCTGTGATATCTTTTTGCCTCTTTTCTGTGTTGCCTCTAAATTTCATTCCATTTTTTCTCCTTCACCTGCCTGATGTGCTTTGCCTCCCTCTTTTCTCCCTCTGCATGCTTCTGACCGGAGTTAGTTTTGTTTCTGTACTTCTGTTCCTTTATCTCAGCTGTATATGTTTGCATGCTCTAGTTTGCAGGCCTCTATCTCCCCAGTCTTTTGGTTTCTTCTCACTTTGAGCCCAAGAGTTTTTTCCCTATTGCTTCTTAATGGTGTCTTTCCTGACAGTTGGTGGCTGAATTCCTTCAGGATCAGAATGCCCCACTTGTGTCCCGGGCTCCCCAGACCTTTAAGATGGATGATCTGTTGGCAGAAATGCAAGAAATTGAACAGTCTAGCTTCCGCCAGGCACCCCAGAGAGGTAGGTCCACAGCCTGATGGATTGGGGAACAGGGGAAGATGGACAATTTTAGTTCTATTTTGAAATACCCCTTATTAAGGGCTGGTTATAGGTAGAGGACTTGACATACAAAAGGGGACAGAAGATATGGTATGATCAGTTGAACTCAACTGAAGTTTCTGAGCTTTGTTTGTTTGTTTTTTCTTTTTTTTTTCCCCCTCATCTTTTATCTTTTGTTCATCTTTTTTTCTCTTAGCCCCGGGTGTGGCTGACCTGGCACTATCTGAGAACTGGGCTCAAGAGTTCCTGGCAGCTGGAGATGCAGTGGATATAGCTCAGGATTATAATGAGGCTGACTGGTCTCAGGAATTCATATCTGAAGTTACAGGTGAGGCTTTAAATGAGGGAGTCTGTAATCCCCTTCAATGAAACTGTCAGTTTCATTTCCCTTTTCTCTCCTTCCCATCCTTCTCCACAATTGGGAATTAATGCAGTTTCAACAGCTTTATCCTTAGGTCCACTGGCTCAATTTTATAGGAACATGGGCCTTTGACTTCCATCTAGGTCAGAAGTTCTTAACTTGTGGACCATGAACTATGGGTTTTTTTTTTTTTATGCTTTAATAATTGTATTTTAAAAAATAATTTTAAAATAGAGTTTATCATTACTTTTATTTTTTCAATTAATAGATATTTTAAAAAATCATTCTGTCTCTCCTACCACAACTCTTTCATTGATTAAAAAGTTTTTTAAAGCCCTCAGTTTATAGCCTACATAGTCCAGCAAAACAAATTGCTACATTTGCTATGTCCAAAAAGGTATGTCTTACTCTGCATTTTTGTTTGTCACTTCTCTGTTGGTGAGTGACTTGCTTCATCAACATTCTTTTGAATTAATCTTTTATCATTTCATTGGTCAGAACCTTTCAAAGTTGTTTTTCTGTTTGGTGTTATAATTTTATTACAAAATATTCTATTTCTGCTCACCTTATTCATCATTAATTCAGAAAGATCTTCCATTTCCCCTGAAATTGTTCGTTTCATCATTTCTTATAGCACAATAATATTCTATTCATTCATATACCATAGTGTGTTTAGCTATTCCTCAATACGAGGGCATCCCCTTAATTTTCAGTTTGTGGATATCACAAGAGCTGTTGTAATTTTTTTTTTTTTTAAATTAATTTTGTTCGGATTTAGGCCTAGTAGTGGTATAGTCTGGTCAAAGGGCATGCACAGTTTGGTAACTTTCTGGGCATGGTACCAAATTGCCTTTCAGAATAGACCAATGCATGGCTCAAACAACAGGGTAAAAAGTATAAAAACTATACTTTTTCCCAGAGTCCCTCTAATACTTGCCATTTTACTCATTTGTTATTTTTACCAGTCTGATAGGTATGAGGTGAATTGCTTTTATTTGCATTAAATTCTTAGTGATTTAGAGGATTTTTTCATATAATTGTTTTGAATTTGGATTTCTTTTTTTGAAAATTTTCTGTTCATATCCTTTGACCATTTATTAGTAAATGACTCTTTCGTCCTATAAACTTGAATTAGCTTTTTAATGTATTTTAAATAAGAGACTTCTCTCAGAGAAACTTGCTGCAAAAGTTTTTCCCCCCAGTTGTTTCCTTTCTACATTAGATATGTTGATGTAAAAACTTTTTAATTTTACTTAATCAAAATTGTCCATTTTATCTTGTGTTATCCTCTTTAATACTTTTTTCCGCCATAAACTCTTGCCCATCCATAGATTTGAAAGGTAATTTTTCTTTGCTCCTCTAATTTGTTTATGATGTGACTTTTTATGTCTAGGTCAGGTTTCTATATGGAGCATATCTTGGTGTATGGTATGCAGTGTTGGTCTAAATCTAATTTCTGCCAAGCTTCTGTCCAGTTTTCCCAGCAGTTTTTGTCAAATAGTGAGTTCTTCTCCCAATTATTGGGGTCTTTGGGTTTATCAAACAGTATGCTACTATGTTTGTTTACTTCTCTTTGTTGTGTATCTAATCTGTCCTATTGATGGACCTTGATTTATTTTGACCAGTACAAAATTTTTATATTACTGCTTTACAGTGATTTGAAATTTGATACTGATGACTACATCCCCAACCTTCCTGGTTTTTTTCATTATTACATGAGATTATTGAACTTTTGTTCTTCCATATTAATTTCATAATTATTTTAATGAAATATTTTATAAAATATTCTTTTGAGAATTTGAGCAGTACAGAAAATTGATTTATCTATTATTGTCATTTTTATTATATTGCTTTGACCTACTCATGAGAAATTAATGTTACTCAAATTATTTAGGTCTTTTTTAAAATTTCTGCAAAGAGTGTTTTGTTGTCAGGATAACTATTTTAAAACATGTATATTATGCCTTTAAAAACATATTAAGAAGGGGTTCATAAACTTCATCAGATTGCCAGAGGAGTACATGGCACAAAAAAAATTAAGAACCTCTGAATCTATATGATGGCAGGGCAGTGAAACTGGTCTTGGACCAAGAAAACTGGTTTGTATTGGTGTTTGAGAAGGTGATGATTCATTGTTCTTTGGGGGCCAATCAACCATAAACTAGGATTGAAAAGAGCTAGAAGTTGGTCATAGTTTCTAGAACCTTATTGCTGTAGTTTCCTCACACAGAGGTCAGGAGTGATTAGCCATTTCTAGTAAGGTTTTGAGGTTATGAGTTCTCTTGGCTGTGTTGCCTAGTCACTTTCAATATGTTTTGGGTCCCCTAACAGCTTGAGATAGGAAGCTCCCTAGGATCAGGGCAGTGACAGTAAAGCCCTGGGTATTTTTAATTTAGCTTCTGAAGTTTAAGCAGTATGCTTCCTCTGTTCTTGCCCTTGGTGTTTGATGGTATAGCAACAGAGCAGGGATTTCTTGAATAGTATAGTAGCACAGAAAGTTCCCATTTCTGCTCTTGTCCTTTGGGAGAACCAAGATTTTTGTACAAGTAAATGCTGGGGTTCTGTTATGTTAAATTACCATAGCTGCCCTCTAATTCTAGGTCATGAGAGTGGGAGCAGAAAGGCCCTCTTCTGCCTGTTATTATTTTTTTTCCTGTCTTGCTTTGGTACAATATATCTGTGAGGTTATCATTTTCTTTTGAAAGGATCAAAATATGATTGGCATAAAGCCATTTGGGAAAAAAAAAAAAAAGCACCCTACAAAAATGCTACATATGCTGGCATGGGAAGTCTTTTCTAGAGCTTTCTGCCATTTTCTGTCAAATTTCTGATGTTCCTTTTTCCTCATTTGGGGAAATAACTCCAGTCTTGAGACTCAACTAAGCCAAATTGCCTGAGAATATTTGTAGATGAAACTGAGGGGAGGGGGGGGGGCGGTATCAGCCAATAGTAGTGCTGGGGGACTGCCTGGATTTGGACTCTGCTACAGCAGGACTAGATGCAGTTGTGAGCACTGGTGAAAAGGGGTTAAGAAGAACCGGATCTAGGTTAATTCATACAAAAAGATCTGGGCTGGAGCTGATCCCATTTAAAAATACTCAACAATCAATTCAAGATAACTAAAAAAGGGAAGAAGCTAAAAGAATGAAAAAGATGGTGGAACAAGATGATTCCCTTTTTGATCCAATAATATCCCATAAGATTCTATGTCAAATGCTGTTGTGTGCTTTTAAGCTTTGTTTGATATTGACACTCAATAGATACAAGTCATATATTCACCAAAAGCCTTTGCCAGTGTCATGGAAGATGGCCTTTGATGGACTCTAAATAAAAGAGAGATTTGATGGGGAGGGTTTTTTAAATGTTTCTATTTATGAATGACATTATGCTTGTTGCATTGAATGCCAAAACCTTTTGGGGCCTCGTCACTAAGATGCCAAGTGGAAAAGACTTTAAAACAAATAGAGAAAGACAGTACCATGTTACAGAAGCCAACCAAGGAGACTTTAAGGATTATGTAAATGTTATTTACCTGGACTATAGCACACAGTTGGATGGACAACCTGTTGAATTATTCTTACAATAGACATATTCTGGGCCAACACTGCAGGTGGATAGTGAGCTGAATCCAGAATTGGCACCAGGTGGAGATTAGGTTGAATTGAATTTGACTATGTATACAGCTCTTTCAATGTTCCCAAACCACTCCATGCTACAAAAGCCCATCTTTTCACTAACACCAATATTTTCCTGGTGATATCATTTGGCTACGAATAGAAGAATGCCTTGATCTTGAGAAAATCACGGTTACAGACAGCTGGTAGATGTAAGCCGCCTGCAGCACGTGAGAAGCGATGCAAAAGACGCTTATGACGCAGAAAAGGAGGTAAGCCAGGTATATATTAAGAATGAGCAAAAATAAATGGACCGTATGTAGAAATGGATGGGAAAGGAAGCAAAAAAAATCTGTGTAATAGTAGGACAAGATTAGAAGCATCTCACCATACTCAGTTATAAGTTATAGAATATAAGTATTTCTGTTTATGGGGATAGCCATACAAGGTTGGAGGCAATCACAAAAGAGAAAAACAATAACTTGAAATTGAAAGCCTTATATGAAAAAACATTTATACAACTAAGTTAAGAAAGAAAGTGGTTAATCTTTGTATTAACTGTTTATAACAGGATGTGGTGCAAAGATATATGGGGGACTAATAGACATGTGTAAGATCAGAAGTCATTCCCCAGTGTATAAGTGGTCAAATAGCCATCAGAAGAATTATAATCCCTTCCTTGGCTGTCCCTTGACATAGCATAATTGGTCCTCTTCTAACTTTTTTGGAGAGGAGAGTGTGGCATAGTAGATAGAGAACAGACCTTGCAATCAGAAAAGCTTGGATTTATGTCCTGCCTTTGACACATACTCGGCTGTGTGATCCTGGGCAAGTCACTGACCCTCCTAGTGCTGTAATCACCTTTTGAAAAGAAGGTGTTGACCTGCATTGGTAGAGGAAATTTCCTCATTAGAAAATTCTCTCTGCCACTTAAATCACAGATCTAGGCCCTGTCCTTATGATTTTTATTTAATATTTAGGTCACATGTCTGTTTTGAGCTTCTTGTGACGTATGATAGAATGTGTTGGTGTTTTCCCATTTTGCTGCTACAAAGAGTGCTACTTGGATGTTTTAGTACATATTGAAACTTTCTTCCACAAAGCCCTACTCTTATGCCTCTGATGGAGGTAGCTCAGAATTTCTGAAGGCTATGCCATCAGAGTATGATTTCTGGCAGAGTCTACCAAGCTGGAAAGACCTTGAGACTGTCTTTTTTTTTTTTGAGGATCAAACCAGCTGATGATGGAGAAGTACATCACTAGTAGGTTGGCCACCTGGTGATGAAATATTTTTGGCTGTGGCAACCCTTGAGACAAAACTGTTAATGGCTGTCAGTTATGTGTGACCCTTTTCTGTTCCTGTGATTCAAGTAGTAGAGTATTAGGAAAAGTGCTAAGAATCACATGGTCTTTAGACCATTGACACACTTCATTTTGACCCCTCCCCCCCGCCCCGCTTTGATATTCTAAGTGTGAACTCTGTTCAGTGACTAAGGAGTGGACATTTTGTAAAGACAAGCCAAATCATATCCATCTGGATATTCTTGCTATTAGTGAAAGAAGAAGAAAGAAGAAAGAATTTTTGAAGAGAGAAAAAAAAAAAAAAAAAAGAAAGAAAGAAAGAAAATTGATGGAATGGGTTTTATTATACCTCCAGCAGCTATAAGAAGCTTTTCATGAGACATTTGGTTATCATAAAGTGCAATACTAATGATGTTTGCTAAAAGAACATCATGATAATTGTAGCTTATGCACTGACATCTTTTGTTGAGGATAAAGTAGAGAAATTCTATAAAGAACTTAATAATAGTCTCCAAATAAATTTAAGCACAAGGCTTATATTGGTGACTTCAGTGCAAAAGTGACAAAAAGTGAATATGGGGAGAAATATATGAGAAAATGTGGTTCAGGAGAAAGAAAAGAGAGAGGGCAAAGATGTATTTCTTACGTGGAAGCCTCATATTATTATATATCATCCATATTTTCTTTTTAAAGAAGTTTAATAGGTCCTGAACATAATAAGCATTAAATAATGTCATGGAGGACACAATTTTTTTTTTAATGTAACAGGAAGAAAACTTGTTATAGTTATCCATCAGAACTAAGATCAGAATTTGAAAAGAGAGGGAAAAAATTCGTAATGTAAAAATTGGAATGCAGTTAAAATGATCAACCTGAATTATTTAACCATGTAATTGAAAGTTAAAAAATAGGAAATGGACAATAGAACTTATATCAACACCAATATGATAGTTTTGTCCAGAAGCTTAATCAATGTTAATTCCCACAAAACCCCAAAAGAACCCAGTAAATGTCTCAGTCAGTAAAAATCTAACTTGCTAAAAAAGAGAATTTATCTTTCTTAGCTTCCAATGACAAGAGTGGAATAGAATATAAACTCATCTGTAAAATCTTACAAAGAAAGATGATGGGTGATTATTAGCAATATGGTCTCATGAAACAACAGTAGTAGAGGGCAAAACTAGTTTAATGAAAGCCTGGCAAGAGATCCAATTATGCAAAGTCATCTCAAGGGTGTTCAAGAGTGAAAATGGAAGGATTACAAATAGAAACAAACAAACAAAAAAAGGAAACTATTTGCAAAAGCCATTTAGTAAATTTTGTTTTCTCCATCAAGGATAGTGGAACCACCATATTGGAAATCCTAAAATCACAGTCTACAGGTACTTCTAAAGAATGTAGCAATTATACTAGCAAACAATGATGCAGCCAGATTTGGACCAAGAAAAAGAGATAAAGGAGATCTGTCCTGGAGAAGCTATGCTTATGAGGATATTGACCAATATGCAAGGTATCTGAAGAAAGAAAAGATACCAAAGGTATAGGGGAAAAAAAAACCACCCAAAACTTTAGACACTTAGGATTGAAGAAAAGATGTCCAAGAGAACATCAATAACTACCACACCTGTTTGTATACTTTTCCATCTATTCAAATCTGAAAGTCATCTATATACAAATCAGGAACATCAGTGAGGGTATTAACTTTTGCAGGTTTGTTCAACAGTGGATAACACGATTAGCTGAATGATGTAGAGAATTTACCACCATTCTCAGTATTAATTAAAAAAAAAAAAACAAAAAACATTTGATTCAGTAGAACACAATGCAATTTCACAGTATCCCAAAATCATTCATGACTATTGGAAGTTTTAATAACAAAGACAACTTTGCTCAATTATCATCTGACAAACATCAGATGAGGCAAAGATGTTTGCCAAAAACTTATTTTTTTTTTTTTATCACTGTTATTGTTGTTTTGGAGTTTTGTTTTTAAGATTATCTTGCATTGGCTGAAAATTGTGCAGCCACTCACAGACAACATCCCAATGATGCTCTGTAAGGACTTTTTAACTTGCTCTGTTTTTCTGACCTGGGTTTTATCACCCGTCCTTAGGCAGCTTGGTAGTCCTCTGTTAAGAGTGCATCATATTAGTGCCAGACAGCCAATTGAAACTCAGAAACCCCAAACTTAAGTGATCTACCAGTCTCAATCTCCTCAAGCAAGCCAACAAACCTAGCTCTTGCCAAAGGCATTGACCATTGTATTGGATATCTAAAAACAGATTTCATTATGGTAAAAGCCTTTAGATACTCTAATATACATATAGATGAGTGTGCCAGTTGCATCAAGATCCAGGACATTCTCAAAGAACTCTATAATCGCTCAAAAGAGTTTGGCCTGAACATATATTAAAGAAAGACAAAGTAGATGAAAAATGTCCAGATTTCAGCATAGATTTGAATACTCTGGTGTCTACTAAAATTTGTCCAATAGTTACATATATATCTGAAACAGATACAGGTACACACCGAGCTGTTCTACAGTTGAAAAATAATAGACAGTATTGCATTTAGTAAATTGCAGAGCTCTTTTGCTCATCCCTTATTTTCCATGCAAGGGTCCAACTTTTCAGTAATAATACATTGTGTATGCATCAAGAGCTGGAATATTGGTGCTTTTTAAGAGCCGAGATTCACAGAGAGCCTTGGAGAGTCTCATCATAGTGTCAGTAGGCTGCACTATATAACCAATGGAATGGTGATAAACATGAACAAATGGTATCATTAAGAAATTGAGTGATAGGAAAAGAAGATGGATCATTCACATGACAAGAGCAAGACATGTCAAGTGGCCAACTAGATTATTTTAATGTCAGGAAGATGCCTAGAAAGCCTCCATTTCATTGAATTGTACCCTTTTGTGATAAATATTTGATTGAACCAAAAATAGCACAGTATAGGCAGGTGTAGGTGGGTTGTGATCTGCACTATCAGAAATCCCAAACTGATGAGAACACAGATCCATTTGAGTATATTGGAAATTGGTTGCTCTTTATTCCAAGGAGTATATGCCCAATAGTACAATTACTGAATGAGAAGATCATTGTGATTTAAACATATTTCTTGTATAATGCCAAATTGAAAGCAAAAATTTATTGGAGCACTATTAAAGTCCATCATCAGTGCACCTGTATTCCTGTTTGAGGCCTGTTTAAAATTTCATTTCTTAGACTGCTAGTGATTTGTTGCATATTTATTTCTTTTCCAGTTGCTCCTGGAAAGCATTAAAATGTAAGGGAGTTTGGAGTGCAGTTGTTGGGTCTATCATTTCCTTGAATATTCTCACTCTAGGAACTAATCCTTTTGTACAATATAATATTCAATAAATCTGGGAGAAAATGCATTCAGAAAGTAGAAGGAAGCTGGGTTCTTAGTCACTTTTTCATCACTTTTTCTTCTTTCCTCTCGCCTTGCTTATTTTTACAGAATGGATATTGGGTTCTAAGGAATGCCATCAGTAGAAAAGGGCTAACCCAGGGAAAACTAAAGAAAGTTTCCATGCAGTAAAACACTTGCTTTTGTATACTTTTTGATTATGAAAATGATTTTGTTTTAAGTGAACAGTGCATCAAAGGCAGAAACTTTCATAGGTAGAGAGCATATTTATTCTTTTTATTTTTGACCTGGGAGATTGATGTGTATGTAACAGGTGCCTTGCAGACTCTTGTCAGCAGCCAACCTATGCCTATACTATTGGACCTAAGATTAGAGAGAGTTGACGTTTTCAAAGCTAATATAATAGATTATTCTTCTTGTAGGTTTCTTCAAAGACAAGTTATACTGTGTTCTTTTCTAACTAGCTTTTTTGAATGCTTTATAAAATTGTACTTCTCAAATGTGGCATATGCTGTAGTTTTATGAAGGCTTTTTGCAACTTAATAACAAGCTACTGAAGGAGACAAGTTTGAAATGTTGGGTAGAGAAAGACTACAAAGTAATAAGGAAAGGATTAGTGGTTATTTTATTCACCAGTGAGAATGGGGCAAGTGGCCAGATGATGGATAAATATTAAGAAATTATTGTATACCCCTCAATATGATGGGATTGAGGGTGGTTTGACAGGATATAACTCAATAGAATGGTATGTGACCTTTAGGAACCTTTTTGGATTATTATAAAATATAGAACTAGAAGTGACTTTAGTGACCATCTAAAGTCCCAAGTTTTGTGCCCTCTAATTTTAGTTAGGATTAGGGTAAAGAGGTTTCTAGGGAGGGAAACCTTAGTGTCAGTATTAAAAGATAGTTCCTGAAATTACGGCAGTCTTGGACAGTGTCTTGGGCAGAAAATATTTGGGGAGCATCCATTTTTTGTTAAATATTACTTGATGGTCAAGTTGTTGCTTGTCCTTCATTCTCAAAGAGGACCCTGACAGCAGGGAGTTTGGGATTTAAGTGAAGGAGGCTGGGCAAGGTCACCTGCTTCACTTTCCCCTACAGAGACATCGGGGTCCAGTGACCAGATATAGATCAGGACCCCTGGAGATGGCCCTGAATGCAATAGGAGAACTTTTTAAACTAAGGTTTTCAACAGGATTATTTGACTGAGACCATACCCATTCAGTGATGAAGGCTAAGTAGCAATTAAGGCAAAGAATCTCCTTTCACCTAATCTTAAAAAAAAAAAAAAAAAAAAAAAAATTACTGAATAAATTAATGGATGAAAGAATCTGGGAGGGGAAGACCCTCAGGGTTTCTGGCCAAAGCTGAAGTGATTGCTGTTTAAATTCCATCTGAGTCAAACAGGAACTAAACAATGACTAAATGGGGCTTGGCCTGGGATCTATTGGTGGCCAAGGAGAATTGGGAGGGATTAGCAGAAGTGCGCCAAGGAAAGTTGTGTATTGCGATTTTCTATATATCCTGAGAGATTACACTACCTCATACCACATACACTACCTCAGTAGGAAGAGTGATAGGCCATATTTTTTAGTATATAAGCAGTGTTCTTCTTTTTACTTCTGTGTAGTGTGTGTATGTGTGTGTGTGTAATATCCTTTGAAAAATTTTTTCCTTCAGAGCCAGCTGTTTCTATATTGCAACTCAAAATCATATAGAGAAAAATAATTACAGCAAAACCTTGGTAACAAATATGTGTCATGTTTGTGGTTAACAATGTTATATTTTATTAAAAACAAATTTACTTCATATTTATCTATTATTCTTTTAGGCAGATGTAAATTAAATTCTTTAGGATCAAATATTATTAAAATGAAGTGATTGTATTAATCAAAATACAATATCTTGATTTTTTTCCAAGGTTTTAGAAAATTTTTGGAGAAGTATATCTTCCAAAGATTTAAATGTGTTCTTAATATTTTTAAATTTATACTTCTGAATAGCTAGGGAGGAGAGAGAGAGTAAGATTTGTGCCTTTTTCTTTTACACACAGAGAAAAGTGGGGTAGATTGTGAAGGAAGAGAGGAATGAACTTTGCCTAAATTACCCATTAAGTAAACTGCAGAACTAGCTCCCCAAAGGTTATGTGTATATGTATGTATATATATGTGTGTGTGTATAATCACATTCTGTTTTGGTCTTTGCCATTACTTGAAAGTTGTATAGTTATTGAATATATTTTTCTGATGATTTAGCTACTTTTATTTTAGGAAGGTGTGGACTTCTACTAGTTATAGAATAACTCCCCAGCCTTATGTATCTGCTGATTTGACCTTTAACACCCTTTCAGAAGGTTTTCAACCTGTTGTACTTGTTTCTGGATGTGGGAATAGTGAAGGGTGGCAGCAGCGTCACATTCTACTTGCAGTGTGTCTTGATTTATGTTAGAGCCTTCCTTTTTCACATGTATAGCTTGCCTCTAAGAAAATATACTGGAAGAAAAGATTTTAGAGTAGATACTTGCAGAACAGGGATAACAATCTGGATAGCCTGACTCCCAGGTGGCTGCTTTTTTGCTTCTCAGATTGTCTGGGAATTGTATTAACTGATAGGACTGACACAGCTCCTCCTGATAGGGGTATGTGGTTCCCCATTTAGGAGTGTCTTGCTCAGAACAGGGAAGGAGATCATGTGGCTTCCAAAGTCACTGAGAAGACAAGAGGCAGATAATGACCTGTCAGTTCTTGAATCTGGATAGGTGGAGGGCAGATTAGACAGTTTGTAAGAAGGAAAAGGAAGTCTTCTGTTTGTGCCTCAACCCCTCTTTCTTTGCCACCTTACAATTCTTTCTCCTCAATGAGGATGTTCATCATATTGATTCCTTATATTTTTATAGAATACTTTTAGTTTTTAAACATGTTTTATTGATATATTCTGTCTACCTATGACAGTCTTTCCTGCTTCCTCTTCCAGATCAAACCCTCTTACAACTAAGGAAAACAATTGAATCTGATACAGACAACATATATAATACTTTGTCATAGTAATTTCCCACTCCTCTGGCAGGAAGAGAAAGTATGTTTATTTTCCTCTTCCCTGGGACTGTCACTGGTTTTTTCATTACTCAAGAGTTTGATTTAGTCATTTTTTCATTTGCATTTTTTTTAGGATGTAATATATCATTCTCTTATTTTGATTACTTAATTTGGTGTCATTTCATATAAATCTTGCTCATTCCTCTGAATTCTTCCTATTTGTCATTTCTTGCTGCATAATTTTTCCCACTTGCACGACATTCATGTACTATAGTTTTTCATTCCCCAAGTGATGGGAACCCCACTTTGTTTCTGGTTCTGTACAGCCACAAAGAAGCTGCACATTTTGAACATTTTGGTGTATGTTGGAACTTTGTTTCTGTCCTTAGGGTACTGCTCAGTAGTGGCATTGTTGAGTCAAAGAGTTTGGATAGTTTAGTCACTTTTCTTATAATTCCAAATTAAATTCTACTTTGCAGTCTGTCTTCCTGTAGCCCTTTCAGTATTGACTGTTCTTAATTATTTGCCAATTTTCATGGTGTGAAGTTAAACCTTAGTATTTTTATTTGAATTTCTTCTATTTCTGTGTGTTTTTATGGGTTTTTTTTGGGTGTGTGTGTGTGTGTGTGTGTGTGGTTTGCAATTCTTTTGAAAAGTGTTGATCTCTTTTGCCTCCTCTCTATTGGGGTTGGCTTTTTCTGTCCTATATTTGAGCCATTTTCTATATGGTGCACTGAGTTATATAAAGTGCTTTCCCTCCAGCACTTTATCAAATCTCAGTGAGGTAAGTAGTGTAAAGATTATTCTCCACATTTTACAAATGAGAGAACTGAGGCTTGGGAAATTAAATATCTTGCTTAGGATCACATAGCTGAAAAATATCAGCTGGAATTTGAGCCCATGTCTCTTGGTTCCATTTCCAGAACTCATAGCTGCTATGGGCCTGACCTTCTCATGTAGCCTCATGACTTGTTCTATAACCTTCAAAAACTTTCTACCTTTTAACTTTCTGAAAGTGGAGATTCATTAGCATGATTAGGCCAGAGAAGTGACTATTTTTTTAAATACTAGGAATAGGGATGCCATCTAGTCTGTATTTAGAATTCCTCATTTCCCCATTCTCTGGCTGACCCTGTTGGTTCTCCAATCTCCCCTAATCTCTGCAGACCCCTCATCGGTGTCCCCTGCCCGCTGGGCTGAGGAGTACCTGGAACAGTCAGAAGAGAAACTCTGGCTAGGAGAGCCTGAGGGAACAACCACCACTGACCACTGGTGAGTCCTGGCTGTTCCTTCCTGTACATCCAAGGAAAGATTTTAGGCAATATTTTTTATCCCAATATTTCTCATTCATATTTACATTCTGTCTTCCCCAATCTTCTTTTTACTCCTTAGCCTCTTTAATTTTTCCTACTTGTATTACATCCAACATAAAAAGTCTGTAAATTCTACCCTTAGCTTACTAAAAGTCTATAGCTGTCCTAAGGCCTTTCTTGCATAATTTGTGATTCCTAATTCCTTCAAAGTTGTGTGTTAGGGAAGGAAGGAAAGAATGGAGGGAGGATTGAGTACCTAGTATATACCAGGCACTGTGCTACTTTTTTTTTTTTTTTTTTTTTTAACAAATATTATCTCAGTTGGTCCTTAGAAAAACCCTGGGAGAGTTAGGTTCTTTTATTATCTCCATCTTATAGTTGAAGGAACTGAGGCAGACAGGTTAATTGACTTGCCCAGTATCACAGAGCTAGTTTGAGCCCGGATTTGAATTCGGGTCTTCGTCACTTAAGGTCCAGAGCTCTATCCATTACACCACCTAGTTTTAGGAAAGAGAAGATAATAGAATATGGGAATTTATCTTTTCTTCTATCCCTCATTGTCTCCTTTATATATATATATATATATATATATATATATATATATATATATATATATATATATATATATATATATATATATATGTATATATATATATACATATATATATATATGTATATATATATATATACATATATATATATATATATACATATATATGCATTTTTCTTCAGCTGAGAGGAGAAAGTTGTTACTGAGGGCTAAGAATGGGTATGCATAAGGAATGTGCATAAGGTAGTGTTATTTTGGAGCATCAGATCATTTTGTCCTCTTCTGACTCAGGTACAAGGAATATCTTCCTGACGAAGACCTACAGTCCACTGCCAATGACTTCGTGGCCAAAGTGGATGACCCTAAATTAGCTAATTCTGAGGTGAGCCTCATCCCACTGTTTTTCTGTTTGGGAGAGCTTTGAATGGGACATAGTGAATATGTTTTTAATCGTGTTCTGTCCTGGGAGAGGGCGATGAGACAACAGGATTTTTCCTATAGACCCCTCCATTCTGTCTGTTCTTCTAGTCTTATCAATCCTCTCTGGGCTCACATTTTTCCCTTTAGTCTTGAGCCATAGTTGATCAATTCAACTTTACTGAAAATAGAAATCATTTATGTATATTCCTTTTTCTTTCTTAATTGACCCCTCAAAATTTCTGTAGCTTTTTCTTTTATTTCCTCAGTTTCTGAGGAAGAAGTCACTATTCTTAGCCAAAGCTAGTCCCTCTACTTTTGTCCTTGATCCTCTCCCTTCCTTTCTCTGTTATGGATTTTACCTTTCAATTATGTCCTTTTTTTCTTTGTCAATCTTTTCTTTGTTGTTTCCTTCCCTGTTTGCTACAAATGTGCACAAGTCTTCTTTTTAAAAACCCTGCTATCTCAAGACATCATCACATATCTCTCTCACAGTCTGTCACTCAGAGTTGCCTATACTCTTGTCTCTACTTCTATACTTCCCACTTATTTCTCAACTTTTTGCAATTTAGCTTCTGTCCTTCCCCCTACCCCTCCAAAGGCAGGATTTGAATTCATGTCTTGCTTTCTCCCAAGCTTCTTCCTCTATCCATTTTGCCATTCTGTTTAGCAGTTGGATCTCAAGATCAGAGGACTGATGCTCTCATAACTGCTAAAACCAATAGACTTTTTCTTCATTCCCTCTTTGCTGATTTGAATTCTTGAGCACACTTTACTTTCCCTGACTTCTGTGACCTTTTTCTCTGTTTTCCTCCCATCTTTCTGGCCATTCCTTCTTGGTTTCCTTTGCAGGAGAATCATCTGTCTTCTAACCACCATTCTTGGTGACTCTCAAGATTTCTGTCTCTGTCTTGGCCATCTCATAAATATGATCCTTAATCTCCTAAATCATTGCCAGCTATCTGTGAGATGACTCTGCCTTGGATGTTCCATTGACTTCTGAAAATCAGCTGGTCTACAACATTGGTCTCCCACTTTAGTCTACCCTCTTCTCCCATCCTGTCTGCTCATTTTCCAGGCTTTCCTGCTTTCAGTCACCACAGCTGCAACATCAACATCATAGGAGACTCCTTTCTCTCCAGTATCCCCCACTCTAGTCACTTGCCAAGTTTGGTAGTTCTACTTTGGTAATACCTTTCACTTATATCCCTGTTTTGGTTTTTTCCCAGACAGGTTGCAACTACCCTAGTTCAGACCCTCATATAGTCTTCATGTTTTCAGGTTCTCTTTTCTGATTTATCCTCTATATCATTGTCAAATTAATGTTACTAAGACACAGCTGTTACCATGTTTACTCCCTTGTTTTACATTTTTCAATGAATAGCTGTTTTCTTTAGGAGAAGGTACAAATTCCTCAGCCTGGCATTAAAGGATTCCAAAATCTATCTCTGGTCTATATTTCCAGATGTTTTTTGTATTAACTCCCTTTCATGTATGTGTTCCAGGCACACCGGCTTGCAAACTTCCCCAAACTAAAGATTGCTTCTTCTGAATCTGGATCTTTGCACAGGCTTGGAGCTCCCTTTGCCTTCTCACATTTGCCTCTTCACATTTGCTTTCTTCAAGTATTGGCCTAAATGTCACATTTTATGTAAAGCCTTTACACTTTCCCCTCCCTTCGGTTATTAGGACCCTCTCAATTCAGATTATCTTGTATTTACTTATATGGGTACATACTATATGCCCACAGCAGAGTATAAGCTTCTTGGGGACAGGAATTGTTTTTTGTTTTTGTTTTTCTTATATCAGCATAGTGCCTTGCACCTAATAAGTGCAAATAATTTCCAAAGAAATGAAATTTGAGACCAGCCCCACAACTCTCAATCTCTCTGTCTGTCTCAGCACTTGGGGTTAAATGATTTGCCCAGGGTCACACACCTAGTAAGTGTCTGATGCTAGATTTGAACTTAGGTCCTCCTGATTCCAGAGCTGGCATCCACTATACCACCAAGCTGCTCCATGTGCCTTTTCTCTTACCTCCCTTCCAACCCCTTTCAATTTGTGGTTTTCTTTGCCTTTGTTCCCCGCTCTTAGAACCCATAATCTTAGAACCCCTTTTTGTTCTTGGCTATCTTTCAAAGTGCATATTTTTCTTGGAGCTGGGTATATTCAAGGAGAAGGGAGTGTGCAGGGTCCTTTCAATCATGGTAGAGGGCACACACTTGGCAATCCTCTCCCAAGTAGCCTGTGTGTATCTCTGTGCCCCAGTTCCTGCGATTCGTGCGGCAGATCGGAGAGGGGCGGGTGTCCTTGGATGCCAATTCGGGGTCCAGCCAGGAGCAGGCAGAACAGTGGGCAGCAGAGTTTGTACAGCAGCAGGTAGGACCCTGTCACAACCCAGTCCAGCCTCAGAGTCAGTTCTTTCTCCAGGTTATGGTTTCCCTATCAGTGTTCTCTAATCCCAAGTGGGGAGAAGATGGTCATTGACAGTTTTTTCTGTCAGTGCCTGCCCCCAGCGTGGGTGGCAATGGGAGCTGATATCATTCAGCTTTGAGGGCTTTTTGAGAGGATAAAGAATTTTTGGGTGGTAGAACATTGACTGGCCATTTACCATTTCTTTCTCACAGGGCACATCAGATGCCTGGGTGGACCAGTTCACACGGCCGGCGAATATGCCTGCCCTTGATACAGAATTTGAAAGAGCCAAGTCAGCTGTAGAGGTGAGAACAGAGACCAGGAGGAACACCTCTCATTAAATGCCCTTTGGCAGTTTAGTGAAACCTAAGGATCCTTTCTTAGAATAATGCTTTTAAATGCATAAAATCAAATAGCACAGATTTGCAAGGGAAACCAGTCATGGAAATAGTTATCAAATTTTCTTTTAAAAAAGTTCATGGACCACAGGTTCAGAACCTCTTCCTAGAGGAATTCTTCCATGGATTGGAACCCAGATAGTAGAGATGTAAGACCAAATAGGAAATAACCTTAGAAAATGGATTTCAAATCAGCTATGACAGTTGACTCTTTCTCTCCCTCCTCTTCTGCCCTCTTCTTCCTCCCCATGTACCTTCCTACAGTCTGATGTTGATTTCTGGGATAAGCTGCAGGCAGAATGGGAAGAGATGGCAAAACGGGATGCTGAGGCCCATCCTTGGCTCTCTGACTATGATGACCTTGCTTCTTCCTCCTATGATAAGGTAAGAGCACTGGTTCTCTGGTGTCCTCTTCTCTTTCAGTCTTCTCTTAAAGTTTGAGATAAAAGGAAAACTCACTTTGCAAATACTGTTTTCCTGTGAACCTTCACATGAAAAGAAATCTAAACAATCATACTGTCTTCCTTTGTTAACAGAAAAATCACAAATATTGAATGCCAAAGGTTGTAGCATAAATCTATTATTCTACTTTATCAAAGCTGTTAATATGTGGAATTTGGCATTCATGGACAGACTAATTCAGGACAGCTAAGGAATACATACTTAGCTGAGTATTCAGCTGAGAAGAATACTGAGAAGAAAATATTTTGGTTTCTAGTTTGGGGCTCCAGACTTTGGAAAGCATGTAATTTTCTTGAAATGAAACAAGAACATGCCAAAGACTGGAAGCCTTGATCTATAGAGTATTAGCCCCAGTGATTTTGAGAGGAGGTGGACACAGCAATTAGTAGGGAAGGGTAATTACCTATCAGTGATCTGGAATGATAGGATCAGACTAGAATCCTCTCTGTTCAGAGGTTGGTAGATGGTAGTTTATCTTCTTGCCTCCAGACACCTATCTGTCAAACTTAAAGTTGGCAAATTTTTTCCATTCTACTCAGATGCTAGCTGCTCCAACTAAGGTAATATCATTAATCTATAATGTTCTTCTCTAAAATGTATTGTTCTCTGGAAGCAGGTTTCTTGGGGAGCTTCTTGAGGCAGCCTTAGTTTCAGTTCAGTTTTAGTAATCACCCCAAATGCAGCCAGGAGTTAAAATCCAGATCCTTTATTGTCGCCTTCAAAATAGCCCGGTTAGCTTTCTTAGAAGCTATCTCTCTCCTTGGTTCCAAGAGCTCCCTCCAAATGTCTCCAGCCAGCACAAAGGTGGAATATGGAATGAATCTGATTCTGCCTCCGAGAGTGGGCTTGTGGGCTTCTGTGGGCCTGTGGGAGCTCCTCTTTCTATATTCTCTCTTAAAGGTGTGAACTCTAATAAGTACTAAGTACATAATCATTATCTCTATCAATTCCAGTGACTTAGCACCTTGTTTCAAGTTCTGGCCCATAACATTAATCAATGAGGGTTGGGGTGAAAACAGAATCACAGAATTTAGTGTTGTGAGGCATCTCAGCAACCATCTGCTTCAACACATAGCCAAGAAAAGATTTCTCACTCGAATGTATCCCATAAATGGTCTTCCAGCCTCTGCTGGAAGACCTCCAATGGGGGACAAGCCATCTCCCTCTTGAAGCAACCCACTCCATTTTGGGATAGCTTTTTTTTTTGCTTCTGAGACTGCCTTCTGGGCCAAGCAGAATAAATCTGATTCTATTTCCATATCATGGTTTTTCACATATTCAGAACCAGCCATCATGTCTTTATTCAGTCTTCCTGTAAAGTCTTTTATCAGTCTGAGTGGTCTTTATCCCTCTTAGTGTTCCCAAATTTCTCAATGTCCTTCATAGATTGTGATACTAACCCCCAAATACAGTTCTGGATGTGACTGGCAGAGTGTACCAATCTTCCTGCGAACGGAGACTGGACGTTCAATGCTGCCTGAGCTCTGCCACCATATACAGCTCGTGCTGAGTTTACAGTCTACTAAGATCTCTGGACCATTTTTGGAGTGAATTTATTGTCTATTTCCTCCCTGAGGATAGCAAGAAGTATGTGGATAATTTGGGAATCTCTTTCTTTGGGTGATCTCTTTGATTTTCATTATGGTTCTGCAAAGCACATGGTCTCATTGTCACTTTACAGGTGAGAAAAATGAGACTGAAAGAAGAGAAGTGACTTGCCTAGTGTCACAAGTTAGAACATGCCTGAGGCAAGATTTGTACTTGGATCTACCTCACTTTTAAGTCCAGCACTTTCTGCACTGCACCAGTGCTTTTGCTCTATACTTGTGAAGCAGCCCCATTCTGTGTTTGTGGAGCTGGTTTTTATGAATCTATATATAAGACTTTACATTCATCTATGTTGGATCTCATCTCATTAGATTGAGCAGCTGCATAGTGCAGTTATAATAATAACTAACATTTTTTACAACTGATACGTATCTAGTCTGTTCTTTCTTAGCTTAGTAATGTCATACTATCTATGTATCATAACCAAACTTTTGCCTTTTAGAAATATGTAAGATCATGCATTTACAGTTATTGTTACAAGTTTGTCTTTTTCTATCTTGTTTTATATGTATGTCACATAACATTTAAAAGAATATTTTTCTGGTTAAAAGCAAAAGCCACAGTTTTGATAATTGAAAATAGCCAATTGTATTTCCACTACTATATTGAGAATGTTATTTTTGGGGGGGGGGTTTAGCTACTGAGTGAATACATTGGGCACATTTGGGTTTTAGTTGGAATTTTACATAGCTTACATTTTAATTCTTTGGCTCTTTGCTATTTCTAGTAACTCATAGTATTATTTTAATAAATGCTATAATACTAAACTTAAAAAGTAGTTAATATTTTTATAGCGCTTAATATGTGCCTGGCACTGGCTAAGCATTTTACATATATTCACAGCTTCCCTGGGAAGGTACTGTCGTCTTTAATTTTGCAAGATGTTGAAAGATTTGCCCAGAGTCCCACAGTTATAAATGTGTAGTTTGAATTGAGGCTGGATTTGAAATCAGATCTTCCTGACTTTAGGCCCAGTGCTCACTCCATTCACTGTTCTCTCTAGCTGTCCACTTGGTCGTCATCTAGTAATTCATAGAGAGCTGGCCTTAGACCGGGAAGACCTGTGTTCAATTCTTGCCTCAACCACATTCTGACTATGACTCTGGGCAAGTCACTTGAAGTGGTCTTGGTTAACTCTCTTAAAACTTTGGTTTCAGAGAGAATACCAACCTGTGCTGGTAGAGGGATTTCTTCATTTGGGAGTTCTCCATACCAGTGAACCAGTTAGCCATCTCGCCTAGTTTTTTGGTCATCTCAGATCAGATCTGCATCCCTCCTTGTCTTTTTCCAAATTGCTAATTAGAAAAATGAAGTTCAAAGCCAAACACAGATTTCTGAGACACATTTCTGCAGATGTGTTGAACTGCTTTTTGAGCAAAGATTCTCTTAAGACTTTTTCCTGAGCTTGCTTACTTCTTTTTTTATACTACAATCTCACTTGGTGATCTCTTAAACTCCCTTGGGTTTGTCTTTCTTTCTTTTCTTTTCTTTTTTTTTCTAACTATATTACCACATTTATTGTGCTGCACAAGAAAAATCATATCAAAAAGGAAAAAAAAAAGCAAGCAAGCAAGCAAACAACAATAAAAAAGATGAAAATACTATGTTGTGATCCACATTCAGTCCCCACAGACCTCTTTCTAAATGTAGATGGCTTTCTCCATCACAAATCTGTTGGAATTGGCCTGAATCACTTCATTGTTTTGTAATTGCTGTGTATAGTGTTCTCTTGGTTCTACTCACTTCATTTAGCATCAATTCATGTAAGTCTCTCCAGGCCTTTCTGAAATCATCCTGAGGATTATTTGATCCTGCTGGATCAAAGGGTATGCACAGTTTGATAGCTCTTTGGACATGGTTCCAAATTAGATGCAGTTGGATTAGTTCACAACTCCAACAAAAATATATTAGTGTCCTAATTTTCCTACATCCGCTCCAACATTTATCATTACCGTTTTGTGTCATCTTAGCTAATCTGAGAGATGTATAGTGGTCCTTCAGAGTTATCTTAATTTGAATTTCTCTATTTAATAGTTATTTAGAACATTTTTTCATATGACTAGAAATGGCTTTAATTTTTTCATCTAAAAATTATCTGTTCATATCCTTTGATCATTTATCAATTGAAGATTGGTCTGTATCCTTCAAATTTGAGTCAGTTCTCTCTATATTTAAAAAATGAGGCTTTTATCAGAACCCTTAAATATGGAATTTCCTCCCCCCCCCAGTTTTCTGCTTCCCTTCTAATCTTGGCTGCATTAGTTTTGTTTGTACAAAACCTTTTTAATTTAATAATATCAATTGTTTATTTTGCATTTCATAATGTTCTCTAGTTCTTTGGCCATAAATTCCTTCCTTCCTTCATAAATTTGAGAGGTAGACTATTCCTTGTTCTCCTAATTTGCTTATGGCACTCTTTATGTCTAAATCATGAACCCATTTCAACTTTATCTTGGTATGTTAGGTATGGGTCAGTGCCTAGTTTCTGCCATACTATTTTCCAGTTTTCCAAGCAAGTTCTTACCTCAGAAGCTGGAGTGTTTAGGTTTATCAAACACTTAGTTATTGACTATTGTGTCTTGTGAGCCTAACTTATCCCACTGATCTATCACTCTATTTCTTAGCCAGTACCAAATGGTAATTGATTACTCCTGCTTTATAATATAGTTTTAGGTCTGGTACAGCTAGACTACCTTCATTTGCATTTTTTTTTCATTTAATTCCCTTGAAATTCTTGACCTTTATTTCTTCCAGATGAATTTTTTTATTATTTTTTTCTAGCTCTATAAAGTAATTTCTTGGCAGTTTGATATGGCACTGAATAAGTAGATTAATTTTGATAGAATTGTCATTTTTATTATATTAGCTCAGCCTACCCATGAGTACTTGATATTCTTCTAATTGTTTAGATCTAATTTTATTTGTATAGAAAGTGTTTTATAATTCCTGGCTTTGTCTTGTTAAAGAGTTTTTCATCTCTATGTACATAATTTCTAGATCTACACTTCTAGATCTGTAGCCCTAATCTCTCTTCTGAGCTTTAATCTCTTGGCATCAGCTGCCTTTTGCACATTTCAGACTGGATGTCCTGTGAGTATCTCAAATTCAGCATGTCCCAAACAGAACTATTATCTTTCTCTATAAAACTGCCTCTCTTGCTAACTTTCCTATTACTTTTGAGAGTACCACAATCCTTCCAGTTGTCCAAGCAAACTTGGAATTATTTTTGACTCCTTACTTGAATTTATTCCACATGTAGGTATGGAGCAGAGAGAGTCTTGGATCAAAGCTGATGCAGGCAAAGACAGAACAGGAAGGGGGTTTAGAGAGACTCCTGGAGGCCTGATTTTTTAGATAGTGTCTCCCTGAGCAAACAGAACTCTGGAACAGGAACTGAGTGGAACAGAGGGGGATTTTTAGATAATATATGGCCCTCTATCCATAGGAAACTTGTAGGTTAGTAGAGAAATATATATGACACATGCATAAATATCCATAATACAACATTAAATATAAATGTTGCTTATATATAAATTCATAAGAGCAGTATGCATAAGAGATCAGTAAAGGCTTTCTGGAGATTTGAAACAGGAAAGCATTATACTAGGTAGGGAAGTCATGTCAGTTATAAGGAATAAAGTGGGAAGGCAGGAAAACACAGGGTGGGCAGTTTGGCTAGAGCTGACTGAAGCATAGAATATTGAAGGTTCCATATGAGAAAAGTAAGATAAGACAATGCTACTAAAAATCAGTGTAACTAGGGGCAGCTAGGTGGCGCAGTGGATAGAGCACCAGCTCTGAATTTAGGAGGACCCCAGTTCAAATCTGGTCTCAGACACTTAACACATCCTAGCTGTGTGACCCTGGGCAAGTCACTTAGCCCCAGCCTCAGAAAAAGAAGGAAAAAAAAATCAGTGTAACTGAGGGAAAAATTATATCAAATATCACTGGTAAGGGTCTATATTTCAGTTATTTTGATGCCTAACCTGAAATCTGTAAGACCAAAAGCCATTCCCTAGTACATAAGTAGTTAAAACATATGAATGAACAGCTCTCAGAAGAAGAAAGGTGGTAGTGGTAGGAGAAGGAGGGACAAGCATTTATTAAACACCTATTGTATATCAGGCACTGTCTAAGCACTTTACAAATGTTATTTTTATCTCAGGAACTGCAAAATATTAACCATGTGAAAGATTGCTTCTTTAATAATGTCTGTGATTTTATGTAATAGTTATATCATGTGTAAATTATATTATCTAAAGTGAATATAACAATAATAATATTAACAATAAAATAAATAATGTTTCTTGGATTTGGCACATCATTATACCAAATTCTTGCAAGGATTCCTGGGTCCATCTTCATTGAAAGCCGTTCCAAATGTTTTGTATATTTGGTATCTGGCTCAATTGAGTCTGATTGCTTTCTCCACTTTGAGGTCCCAGGAAAGAAAGCTGCCATTCAGTAAGCTAAGAGACTGGAAGTTAATAGCCAGGGAGATTGAATGATGACTAAAGGACTAGTTGGAGGTTTTGTCCTAGAAATGGAGGCTTAGGGCAAGAGTAAAGAGTATCTAGGTGGCACAATGGATAAAATACCAGGCCTAGAGTCAGGAAGACTCATTTTCCTGAGGTCAGATATGAGTTAAAATACTTGCTAGCTATATGACCCTGGGCAAGTAATATATCATCTGTCTTAATTTCCTCATCTATAAAATGATTTGGAGAAAGAAAAGGAAAGTTACTGTAGAATCTCTGCCAAGAAAACTATAAATGGAGTCATGACGAGTCAGACTGTATCCTGTACAACTGTATAATAACAAGAGTAGAGGTACTGGGGAGGATGTAAGCAAAAAGATATTTTGTTGAGAGGAGAATGACTAGACCATAGCAAGCAGAAGTTTTTCCAGACTAGTAGTCTGCCTCTTAGCAGGCAACTTTAGAACAGTGGGTTAGGGGCAACAAGCAAGCTTTTGGTTTGCTGACTAGGGGAAGTTAAGTAAGATGTAGAGACCTGGGCCTCTATACTCTATAAAGGCAGACTTAACAGTGCGGCAGTAACATTATGGAGGAAGTAAACCCTATTGGGAAAACCTGTTGCCAGAATTTAGACAATATCTCTGGTGTGATGTATTTAGTACTAGAGCTCACTTTTCTTATTTAGTTGTGGTAGCATGGAAAAGTTGGGGAAAAACATTTAATTGGGTAATACGTTACTATACTCTCCAAATTGAATCTCTCTTGGGAAGCCACATTAGGAGAAGAATCTGACCATCAAGGGGCTTCTGCTTACACAAACTACTTTCTGTTGGGTATTTCTCACTGGCACAGTGGAACATCAGCTTTTCTGGTAGAGCTTTGCCTAGAAGTACATGGCTTTGTTAGCCTCAATTTTCCTCAGTTACCTTGTTCTCTGGAAGAGTTTGAATACAGAATAGCTACCCATTTCAAAATGGGGAGGATGTAGAAGAGAATAGTGGCATGTCATCAGGAGAGTCCTACCTGTGAGGTGGTTTTTGGCCACAGTCTCATTGGCGCCTCTTCCCTACCCTTCACCTTGAATGTTATCTGGGACCAGTTCAATATTGAGTTGTACCACTCAGCCATCATCTTATAGTCTTTGAGAGGAAACCAGCAGTCACATCCTAATATTGTCATACAAAAACAGAATAAATACAAGGTAATTTTGTGGAAGGAGAAAGCACTAGCTCTTGGGGGATTTGAGAGACTCTATCTTGGAGGTGGCATCTGAGCTGTGCTTTGAAATCCCACAGGGATTCAGAAAGGCTGAGGCAAGGAGGAGATGCCCCAGGACAGAGGGACAGCCTGTGCAAAGAAGATGGGGGGAACTTAACGCTTTGTGTTAGGAACATCAAGAGGAATAACTTGGCTAGACAGAGTATATCATGGGGAGTGATGTGTAATAAGACCAGAAAGTATTTTGGGAAAGGACAGAGGAGTTCCTATTTGATCTTAGCTGTAATTTATTGAACAGGCAGATCTATTTTTCCAGGACTATCACTTGGGCAGAGATGGAAAGGGGGGAAAGGGAGAGGAAGAGGAAGGGGAGAAGAATAGAGGGAGGGGGAGAAGGAAAAAGGGAGGGAAGGGGAGAAGGGAGGGAGAGAGACAGAGAGGAGAGAGGGAGAGACAAAAAGAATGTGTGTGTGTGTGTGTGTGTGTGTGTGTGTGTGTGTGTGTGTGTGTGTTTGGGTGTGTGTGTGTGTATGTATATGTGTAAAAGGAAAAGTACTAGAGGGAGAGACTTATGACAGAGGGATCAATTAGGAGCTATTATAATAGTCCACTTAAGCAGTTCAGTCAAGTGGTGAGGAGTTTGGACCAGAATTTGGACCAGCCTTGTGAGTAGAGAGGGGGATTTATGAGGACGATATGGAAGTAGAATTGACAAGATTTAGTAACTAATCAGATGTGAGGTGAGAGAAAGGGAGTCTCTGAAGATGACTCAAAAATTTTGAACTTCATTAGAAATGGGGAATTTTAGAAGAGAGATGGATTTGGTGAATAGATGAGTTCTGTTTTGCAGACATTGCATTTAAAAGAGTCTTGAAGAACATCCATGTAGTAACAATTAGTGGAGCCAGGGTCTCCATATTTGTATCTGGGAGTTTTACCCCAACATAATTAAAACAGAAGCTGATGAGGTCACCAGGAGAGTGTATGAACCCCTTTGGCAATCTGATGAAGCCAGTGGACCCCCTTTCAGAATAATGCCTTTAAATGTATAAGATGCAGGACAGAACCCTTTAAGTATGGCAACAGTTAAGGAGAGGAATATGAATGGCGGGCCAGCAAAGGACGCTGATAAAAAGGTGCCTCTATGGCCATATTCTTTTCCAAGGGGATTCACAGTGGAAGAGTAGATATGAAAGCTAGAGACTTTTCCTCTCTAAAATGTATTCAGCGGTTCAACTTATTAGAACTCTTTACATCCATCAATTTGACACACTGAGATAGAAGCAGAGCAGTTAGTTGGCTCAGTGACTAGAGCTCTGGGTCTGGAGTCAGGAAGACCCGAATTCAAATTCAGCCTCAGGCACTTGTTAGCTGTGGGATCCTGGGTAAGCCACTTAATCTCTGTTTGATTTAAACCACTGGATAAGCTATTCCTGTAGTTTTGCCAAGAAAACCTCTTGGAAAATATAGTCCAAAGGGATCAAGAAGAGTCAGATATGATTGAACAACTGAACAGCAACCAAAAAAGATAGAATTGTTCGGCCCCAGTCTGCAAACCATGGCTGGTAGCATCTGTGTTTGGCCGCTGAGAATGGTAGAGCTGCTGCAAATGGGTGTAGGGATGTGTCTCTTGAAGCAAGAAAGGAAGGAAAATGAAACAGCAGTGATATTCTTATACTGATACAGAATTGGAGGACTTAACAAAGTATTAACAGAAACATTTCTAAGACCTGTTTGCTGTATCAAGTGTAAGAACTGAGCGCTTTGATACTTTGGAAACTGTTTCTCTGTTCTTACTTTCTTCTGGTTCACTCAGTCAGTTGTAATTTTTTCAGTCTATTACCATGTGTTGGGCACCATGCCTTTCTATAAAGGCACTCTCCACTCTCCATTTACATTTAAATCCTACTACAGAGTTTTAAAGCTTTTTGAATAAAGCCCTTCAATCCATTTAATCTAACTAAATCATATTATATTTTTGCTCTCAAAGACTCCTCTTCTGGAGAGATATGGAAGGTCATTAGCAATACAAAGCTTTCACTGTCCAAGGAAGGCAAGATGGGACAGATCCCATTCTTCTGTCCTTCATTATTGAGGAAAGGAAAACCAAAAAAACCTCTACGGATCTACTCCCAAAATCTAATCCCTCCCTCTGGAATCAAAGAGAAATTTGAAGAAATTCCTCATAATTATTTAATGGAAGTTTTTATTAACAGATCACGCTTGCCCATACCTTAAAGTGGCAGCCATAAATAATTCCCTTCCACTTTCATAGTTTTGACTGGAATTCCATTCCTTTTTGGCAGTTTTAACTGTCTGCCTTCAAGCCTACTTCTCTGAGATACCTGAATTGACATAATAGGAGGATGTTAGGGCTCTACAGTGTAAAGCAGAGTACCCAATTTCTATTCTAGAAATAGAACTGAGGAGGTCTGGAGGCCATAGTACAAACTGAAGAGCTCCATCCTTTTGTCTGCCTGCATTTCAGGTTTCTGAATTCCAAAGTGTGTGCATCAACTGGGAAATTTCTTTTCTACTTGAAAGTTGTGCTGAAATAAGCCGAAGCATAGTCTTGGGTTTCTATATGTAGAGAGAAAAATGGGAGAAGGCTATCACAGTCTTTAGTCTTTAAACTCAGTCTTCTGGGTCGTCTGAAGCTTTCCTTCTCCAAATTTTTTTTCTAATAAATGTATTTATTTTTAATATACATTGCTTTATGAATCATCTTGGGAGAGAAAAATCATAGCCAAAAAAAAAAAAAATCAGAAAAACCATGAGAGAGAGAAAAAAACAGAAAAAAGAAGTGAACATAGCATATGTTGATTCACATTCAGTCTCCTTAGTTCTTTTCCTGGGTGCACACGGCATTTTCTGTCCATACATACATACAATATATATTATCATATAAACACACACATATACATTGACTCTCACATACAGATCCACACATATATCCATATACACATAGAGAGCTGCAAGCATACATACCTATGTTATACACACATATGTAAATATATAATATACATATGCATTTACCAACATGTATCTAAAACAATATTCTATGATGAATGATTATTATATATGAATGACAGCTGTTCTCAGCAAAACAATGATCCAAGACAACTTTGAAGTACTCATGATGAAAAATGCTATCCATTCCCAGAGAAAGAACTAATGGAAGGGGCAGCGAGGTACTGCAGTGGATAGAACACTGGCTTCAGGAGTCAGGAAGACAGGAGTTAAAATTTGCCCTCAGCCACTTGACACTTACTAGCTGTGTTAATCTGGGCATGTCACTTAAACCCAATTACCTTGTGAAAGAAAAACTAATGGTGTCTAAATACAGATTAAAGCATACTTTTTAAAAAACATGTAATTGAGAAACATTTAACAAAGTAAATATCTATTGGAGAAAACATGCACACAAGCAAGAATTTTAAAATTTGAAAAGAAAATGACTATATAGCCCAATCTGAAAAGAAATCCCTTCTATAACATGGTCATGTAGCCTTTTACCTGAAAATCACTAATGAGGGGGTCACTGCCTTTGGAGACTTCTCATTCTACTTTTGCACTGTTCTAATCGTTAGGAAAATTTCTACTTGTTTGATCTGTACAGGTAATTTTATTGCCCTGGGCCTCACTTCCTTCATCTGAAAACAAGAGCTTGTTACTAGACGATTTTAAGTTCTGTTCACATTTTATGATTCTGCTTGTCGCAGTCAGTGAGCAAGTATGTCTTCCTGTCTTTGAGATTCCTGTTATCGGAAGGCACAATGGTACAGCAGGGCAGTAATCCTAGGTTTACATCCTGGCTTTCATATTTCCTACCTGTGGGAACTGACAAATTCTTTGACATCTCTCAGCCTCAGTTTCCTTATTTGTAAAATGAGTAGAATTGAATTACATGACTACATAGGTATTCTTTCCATCCTATGATCTGGGGCTGGCTTTAAAAAGTCCTCATTTTGTCCCGCAAGTCAGTGTTTTAGAAGCAAGTGTGAGTGTTATTGTTAGCAAGGCAAGGGAAAAGTTCAAGCCTCCCACTAAAGTAGACACAGATTCCGGAATGCAGAATGTTAATGAACTTGTAGAAAACATGTAGTGTTCTGGTTGGTGTTGTGGAGGTCCTTGGACCAGCCTTCGTTTCAGCAGAGTAATCACCAGGAATAGCCAGGAATAAAGTGCCAAAGTCTTAATTGCCTCTTTCACAGCCTGTTTCCTTGCCTGGGGCCTGGGCCAGCTTTCTGGAGGTCTTGGTTTCTGTGGGGGAGGCAGGAGGACCACCACCACGGTCTCTGTCTTGAAGTCTCTCTGAGTCCGGGGGCTTGTGCTGCAGCCTCCAGTCCTCTGTCTTCCCAGCATCTGTTCCAGTCCCCTTCTAGGTCTGACTCTGGCCTCTTAAATACTCTATCACAATTAAATCCATTCATCTTACTGGTATAAGCCAATCATTCTATCACTAGGGAACCGTTATTTGTTGTAAGATTACATCAATCACACTGAACTAGAGAACTATTAATCCCCATGCTAAACTAGATAAGCATTGTCTTATTGATTCCACTGAGATAGCCCCTTGTTTAAATCAATCCTACTGAGTTTCAGCCCATTACAAACACTGTGCTTCTCTCCTGGCCAGCAGATGGCAGCAAAGGCATGTGAGCCACCTTAAAGATTTTTTTTTTTATAACCAGAGGCTCTTCTCTTAGAGCTCCTCTGTTCTGTGTGCATCAGATGTCCTAATTTTTGTCCATGGCGCCGCTTTAAGTCTTTTATTATTTACTAGGCTGATCTGGAGAGGGGGCTCGTGAGGTCTTCATTTCTCCTTCCGAAGACTTTGACTAGGAGAACTTTTAAATACTTTCTTAATCTTTCTAAAAGTAGGGTAGAAAAAGGAGATTTTTTTGCTTCCTCCGAAGTACTGTAATCCATTATTTCATACAGCGATCCACTGACCAGATGTAGTTCCCTGGCCCAAGAACATGGCCCCAGGGGTCTTCGAGTGGACTTCTTTTCCAATTAGATTCTCTCCCTGTTTTTCTCTGACAGACCTTCCCCTCACAAGACTTCCTGCACAGTAGAAGCGTGACTGTCCATCTCACTCCTCCATCTCTTTTCCAGGGGTACCAGTTTGAAGAAGAGAACCCGCTTCGGGACCATCCACAGCCATTTGCAGAGGGGTTATTGCGACTACAGGAGGGGGATCTGCCAAATGCAGTCCTCCTCTTTGAGGCAGCGGTACAACAGGATCCTGAGCATATGGAGGTAAAGGACTTGGACCTCCGAGCCCCGCATGGCTTCTCAGCTTCAGAGCATTGGCAAGCAGATGGTTGTTTGTTTTGTTTTGTTTTTTTTCTTCTTCTTTGCCTTTCACATTTTTAAAGAAATTATTTTGTTGCATTAACCAATTTCATGGAAAGATTTTTTAGCATTCATTTAAAAAAGCTTTTGAATTCTAAATTCTCTCCTTCCCTTTTACCCTTCCCCTCCCTACCTCTTGAGAAGACAAGCAGTGTGATATTTGTGTGAAATCAGGCAAAACATTTCCATATTAGTCCTGTTGCAAATGAAAACCTAGAAAAATAAAATAAAAAAGTATGCTTCAGTTTGCACTCAGAGTACATAGATAAATAATTTGGACTAGAGGAAAGGGGAAAAGATTAGGAAAATAAAATGAAAAGTTTATCAATTCTTTATCTCTTCTGGGTACATCTGAGGGTAGATCCAGGAATAACGGACTCTTTTAACCTCCCTACAGGCATGGCAATACTTGGGTACCACCCAAGCAGAGAATGAACAAGAACTATTGGCTATTAGTGCCCTTCGAAGGTGAGTACCATGAATGACAAGGTACATGACACCAATCAGATCTAAGCTACTTAAATTATTTCTGGTCCTTCAAAAGAGCACATTCGTTTTTCTTTTTTAAAATAATATTTTTCCCTTAAATTACATATAAAAACAATTTTTAACATTTGGGTTTTTTAAAGATTCAGGTTCCAAATTTTGCCTTTCTCTTCTTTCCTACCCCTTCCCTGAGATGGTAAGCAATGTGATATGAGTCATGTAAAACATTTCCATATGGAAGAAACTTGAACCAAAAAAAAAAAAAAAAAACAAAACCCAAAACTAAAAGAAAATGAAAACTAGTTTGCTTGGATCTGTACTCAGACTCCATCAGTTCTTTCTCTGGAGTTGGATAGCATTATCAGTCCTTTGGGATTGTCTTAGATCATTATAGTGATCAGATAGAAGTTGTTCACAGTACAATATTGCTGTTACTATGTATAGTGTTTTTTTTTTTTTTTTTTTTAGTTCTACTCACTTTATTCTGCCTTAGTTCATGTAAGTTTTTCCAGGTTTTTCTGGAATCATCCTATTCATCATTTCTTATACTACTGTAATATTCTATTACAATCATATATCACAACTAGTTTCTCCAATTGATGGGTACCTCCTCAGTTTCCAATTCCTTGCCACCATAAAGAGAGCTGCTATTAATATTTTTGTACAAATAAATCCTTTTCCCTTTTTTGTAATCTCTTTGGGATACAGACCCAGTAGTGGTATTGCTGGATCAAAGGGTGTGCACAGTTTGATAGCATTTCCAAATTCTTACTGCTAGAATGTGAATGTTGCATTGCTCTGGATGGGGACTGGTTCTATTCCCACATCAACCTGTGTCACCCCAGCTTAAGCCTCTCTAAATCTCTAATTTCCTGGAGAACTAATTAGGGTTTCTTTAATAACTTAAAACTTTGAATCTGGAGAATACTTTAGTTTGAGGTGAGTTAGTCAGGTAACAGGAATCTGTATTGATTCTGTAAACCAGGCTTTGAGATCCCGTGACTATGGCTGTTATTGATTCTGTAAGCTACAGAGGTTAGATTTACACAGTATTTGGACTTGCTTTTTAACCCTTTCTCTTTCTTTGTCTCTCCCTTCCCCTTAATCTCCCATTTCCACTTTACACAGGTGTCTTGAATTAAAGCCAGATAATCTGACAGCACTAATGGCACTGGCTGTGAGCTTCACCAATGAATCCCTGCAGCGCCAGGCCTGTGAGACCCTGCGGGACTGGCTACGATACACACCTGCCTATGCCCACCTGGTGGCACCTGCTGAGGAAGGAGCTGGTGGGGCAGGGCTAGGGCCAAGCAAGCGCATCTTGGGTTCTTTGTTGTCTGAGTGAGTGTGGGTCCTGTTGAAGCTGTGTGGTTTAGGCTAAGATTGGGATGAGAATTGATGAATTAGAATCTGAGAAGATACACACTGATTGTGCAGCCAGAGGCAAGCCCCCTTACTTCTCTGGCTCTCAGTTCTTTCATATGCAAATGAGAAAGAGTTTAAATGTATTTCATGAATTGTTAGTCCTTTTTTTGTGTCATGGACCTCTTCTCAGAATATTGTTTTTAAATGCAAAAACAAAATGTATAGGATTACAAAGAAAACCAGTTATTGGAACACTCTTATTTAGAGACCCCAGATTAAGGATCTTTGGAGATAATCTCTGAGGTTTGTGCTAGGTATATTATTTTGTGATTCTTCTAGTTGGTATTAGTGAACTAGAATATCAGGGAAATTCAGAGCCAAAGTCTCAGTGATGGAATGGAGATCTTAGACTTTACAATAAATTAAGTTCAATTTGTATACTAACATACTAGAATAAAATGAAGTTTTGAAAAGTGTGTTTTTTTAGCCCCCTGGGTTTGAAATGGTTTGAATGATTGAAGAGGAGATGATTTTCAGGGGAAAGGGTTGGTCAGTTCTGAATTTTGCAAACCTGAAGGTAGTTGTTATCTTTTGATTCTTCTTTTCCTCTTTATCTCTCCTAGCTCCTTATTTGTGGAGGTAAAGGAATTGTTCTTAGCAGCTGTACGGCTTGATCCTGCATCCATTGACCCCGACGTGCAGTGTGGCCTAGGGGTTCTTTTCAACCTGAGTGGAGAGTATGACAAGGCTGTGGACTGTTTCACCGCTGCCCTCAGTGTTCGCCCAAATGTGAGCCCAGGGCAAGGGGAGTAAAATGGTCATATGTAGAAATGTGAGGCTAATTCTGGACCCAGATGGGTTCCCCCCTAGTCTGAAGTCATGGTATGACTTGTCATGTTTCACATGGAGAGCTAAAAATGAGGTATATACTCAGAATCATAAGGCCATAGTGGGGTTTGAAATTGGAGGTGACTATGGGCCTTAAGTAAGAGAAGGAATTCAGTTCTGGAGTCATGGCTGTTATTGATCAGCACTCATGAGTCTTGCAGAATTGCTCATTTTATCATATCAGAGTTATATGAGATAAAATACAGAGATAAAATACAATTACTTACCATTTATGAGGTGGTCTGCTGGAGCTGGGGATGTAAAGGTTAAGAAATGTCTTTGTGTTTCTCAAACTTTACACATAAAACTGATCTAAAGGAGTTTCAAGTTTAGTAGCACATGTATATATGTGACTTGTTAGGATTACTAAGTGAGAACTCAGGTTGTCTGGACAGTGACAAGGTGAGAATTCCAGACAACCTGAGTTCTCACTTAGTAATCCTAACAGTGACTAATTATAATACATCTATGTACTTACTGGTGTCATAAAACATTTAGAAGGGGAGAGGTTACTGCGGGAATAAAATGAAGGTTTCATGAATAATGGAGCATCTGAACTGAATATTAAAGATTATTTTAAATAAGTCAGTTAATAAGCATTTATTAAGCACTCTCTCTGTGTATCTAGACTTTGAAACAAATAGGAAAGTAAGATAATTCCTGTTCTCAAGAAGCTTACATTCCATTCTAGTGGAATGATGCCATATATTCACAGATATTTAAATGCAAATTATAAATAACATCTGGAGAATCAGGAAAGGACTTTTGAGGGAGGTGGCACCTGAATTGAGGCTTAAAGGAAACTGGAGATCCCAAGATAGATAAGTGAGGAGAAAGATCATTCCAAGTATTGGGGAACAGCCTGTAGAAAGATGTGGAGATGGGAGGTAGAATTTAATGTATGGAGAATAGTAAATAGGCTAGTTTGGCTACTGAGTAGCAGTGTACAGTTTGCTTGGATATGTAATCTGGAGCCAGACTGTAAAAACTTAACAGAAGAATTTGTATCTTAGAAGCAATAGGGAGCCCCTGAAGCTCATTGAAATGAGGGAGTAATAGTCAAACTTCAGTTTAGCAGCTATGTGAAGAATGGACTTCAAATAGATACCCATTTGGAGTCTGTTGCAGTAGTCCATGTAAGTTGTGAGAGGGACCTGAACTAGGAAGTTGCCTGGTGGGTAGAGAAGGGCATAAATGCACAAGATATTGTGGAAGAAGAATTAATAAAATTTGACAACTTGTTGGATATGAGGGATAAGGAAGAGAGAAAAATCCTAAGCAGCCAACCTGAGTGAGAAAATGGTGGTGCTTTTGACAGCAAACAAAAAAAAATTAAGGAGGAATAGATTTAGAAACTAAGATAGTGGCTTTTGTCTTTGACATAATTACACTGTCAAAGTGCAACTGAAGTTGCATTGTCTATGGAAAAGTAAGGTGATTCCTTTCTTCAAGAAGCTTACATTCTATTCTACTAGAATGATGCCATATATTCACAGATATTTAAATGAGGTTGAGGTTGAGATATCTAGCAGATTAAGATATATTGGACTTGGAATTCAGAAGAGAAATGAAGTCAAGAATTATCTGGCTAGAGATTACAGTCTGACACAAGGTTACTGATGAGAGAAAAGGCCCCAGGATGGAGCCCTAAGGGACCCACACGCATGGGGGAAAGATGTAGATGAGTAGGAAAGATGAGAAGCATGTATAGTATAGCAAAAAAGTCCAGAGAAGAGATTACCACAAGTAGAGGGTCTTCAACATCAAATACTGTGCAGAGATCAAGGAAGTTGAAGACCAAAATGTCCTTTGGGATGGACTTCTTTTGTTTAGGGTTGATTGCCTGTGAAAATGTACGGTGGTGTAGAGAAGGTAGCATAAGTTTGGCCATTGATTGGTTGGTGAGACAGACTAGGATGAAATACTACTGGAAAGATAGATTGGAGTTAGGTTGTAGAGAGATTTATATTCTGAAAGTACTGCAAGTGACTTGATTTAGCCTCTAACATTGAAATGAAATTTCTAAAGAAGGCCCAGTGATCCCATCCTAAAAGATCTAATGTGTTTTAATCCCACTGGGTGAAGGACAGTGCAACCACCCCACCAGATGTCCAGAAGGAAGGGAAAGGAAAAAAAACCTGAATTTCACATTCAAGATCTAAATGTGAACTGATGAATAAATCAAAGAAAATACCGTTAAATATAAAAAAATTATCTCAAAGGAACCCCAAAAGTTAAAGTGAAATTCACTTCAATTTAACAAGTATTTTCTGCTATTGGACCTTTATCAAAAAGTGAGATCTTAAACAGTCTTAAACTTTAATACACAGAATCATCATATGTTGTAGAAGAAACCTAGTTTCTAATACTGGCTCTGACACTTAATTGCATGAATTTGGACAAGAAACTTAAACTCTGAATCTGAGTTTTTTGATTTGTAAATTTAAGGGAATTGGACTAGATGATCTTTAAGATCATTTGCAGTCCTAAATCTTGTGATGCTCTGTTAGGATAAGATGGTTTACATATTATTCTTTTAGACAATAGTAGCAATTATATAGATGAGAACAGAGAAATGAGATTGAGTAAAGAGTGAGCGGAGATTGAACTAGTTCCAATCTCATGTGTTCTTTCCATATCTTCTTCCTTTGTACTTCTCACTTTTTTGTGCCTGTAGGACTATTTGCTATGGAATAAACTGGGAGCCACCCTGGCTAATGGAAATCAGAGTGAAGAAGCAGTGGCTGCATATCGCCGGGCCCTGGAACTACAACCTGGCTACATACGTTCCCGCTATAACTTGGGGATAAGCTGTATTAATCTTGGGGCTCACCGGTGAGAGCACATCTTTCCCCACCTTTTCAAATCCTTAATTTATAATTTCCCTTTATTTCTAATTCATGGTGACCAGCTTTTTGGGTGATTTGCCAGCATTAACCAGTTAATCGTTCTATTATCCTTGTAATTCTATTCATCAGTTGTTACCCTTTATCTCCTAGAGAAGCTGTGGAGCACTTTCTGGAGGCATTGAACATGCAGCAGAAAAGCCGAGGTCCCCGGGGCAAAGGAGGTGCCATGTCAGAGAATATCTGGAGTACTCTGCGCATGGCACTGTCTATGCTGGGCCAGAGTGATGTTTATGGGGCAGCAGATGCTCGGGACCTTCCCACTCTACTTCGTACATTTGGCCTGCCCCAGTGAAAAGGGGATGGGCTGCCTTGTGAGTGTTCTCTCTGAGGGGTCCCCGCTCCTGCTGTGACTCCCTCCCTCCCAAAGGGCCTCCCAAGGGGGTGGGCTGATAACCATACGCGGTACGGCTTCTCAGGAGGTGCTTGGGGAAGGGGAGAAGGGTCAGATAATCATATATTCTATTCTCCAGTTAATTGTGGGGAACTGAACCTCTCCTTTTCCTAAATTCTCTTGGCAATTAGAGGGTTTCACATCAAACTATGTATCTCTCTTTCTGATCATCATGCCCTGCCTTCTTGGATCTGCCATTTAGGTAGGGCTCAACATAATAGGGTAGCCCCTCACACCAATAGCTACTTCTTATAGAACCTGTCACACATGAAATGACCCTCCCTCACCCATGCTCTTTTACTGGGAGTTTGTAGCATCACAGACTTTGAATAATGGGTTCCCTCTCTACCATCAATGCCTATATATTTTTGGAATAGGATTCCCAATAGGGTGGCCTTTTGGAATTAAATAATTGACTCAGTGGAAGGGAAGTTTTTGTAGGGTTTTTCTGCAGCTATGTTCCTTTTGAGCTGCCTCTGGTTATGGGGTTATGAGCATGAGGCTGCATGCATTGGTTAGTTCACGTAGGGCTGCTTTAAAAAACAAAACAAAACAAAACCCAAAACTCAGACATCTGTGTCTAGAGATTAGATAAATTGAGTGCTGTGCTTTAAAGGCTGAAAGCATGCTGTGGAGTGAGCCTATAAAACAATTTGGTTCTAGGTATAAAATGGACTAGAATAAGGAACACTTTAGTGAGTGTGAGAGAGGGATAGACAGAACATTTGGGAGTGCTTGGACTTGGCTCTAGTCTGTCAACTGCCGCTGATATCCTAGTTGTTAGGGCTGTGATTGGGAACTGAGTTGGCTGCTTCCCTGGGAACATGTTCTAGAAGTAGAGATCTTGCCAGATTTCTAGAAAGTGTGGGTGTAGCAGTGTATTTCTATTACTGTATTCCCATTTTCTCACTTCACTGGTTGCTTCAGGGAATGGGGAGAAGAGCATCTCTCTACTTTCTCCTGTCCTGGCCCCTTTTTTATGAGGTAAAGTCAGGAAAATTCAAACTAACCTCTAATACCTGTACTGCCTCTTAGGTAGGGAGATAACCCCTACTCCCTTGAAATGAAGGTTAAAGCCCTCTTGTCAGTACTTAATGATCAGAAAAAAAGGAAATCTTAATTTTCTTTGTTTTTTAAACCACCTTGCTCCCTAGGTTCTATCCCTAGAATTTTATTTTTCTTTGTATAAATATGTGTAAATGATTTTTGTCAAAAAATGGTTTTTAAATAAAATTGTAAAATATTTGTATGAAGAATAAATGGAACTAATGCAACTATAATTTTCTACCTTCTTCTTGGAGTTTTAGGGTCAAGGGAAAGGTTGGATTTGTGAATCCTCTGTATCCATCCTGAAGTGCTCTTCTTCCCTGAGGTCATCAACTGAGCCCTTGATTAAAGAATTGAGTGGTCTGTATAGTGTTTTCCAAATAGAATAGAAAGCCTGAAGGCCTAGCTGGCACATATAGCAAAGCCATGTTAGCTGTGTTTTCTCCATAACTTTGGCTCTAATTAGTCACTGGCAGATTTAGAGTCAGTCATAGTACCTGCATGACTTTGGCTGGGCAACTTAGATCTTTAAAAGTTCAGTTTTCTTTTCTGTAAAAAGAGGGAATTGGATTAGGTGATTTCTAAGATTCTAAGCTCTAATTTCCCTTGGTTATTTATGACCTTCCCTTAGTTTATAATCTGAGCTGTGCTGCAGCCAATTTTCTGACCTGATCCCTCCATTGTCATCATGTGCTTTTCAAAGTCTGAGAACCTTTTCTCTCCTGGTTTTTATCTGGGGTCAGGATCCTTTGCGAGTGTGCCAGAGCTAATTTTAAATGTTACAGTGAGCTCTTGGCTAGATAGAGCAAAGGGCAGTCTTAGAAGACTGGGTTATGATCTTTGAACAGATTCCTGTTTTGGAGGGAGAGGGGAGAAGGGAGGATTGGGAATATAACTTTAACCAAGATAATCAATCTTTAGTTATTTACATTAATGACTATGAAAGAAGTTTCATGACTTAAACATAGAATATCCATCCTTTGAATTACATAGCAATTACTACTTCAGGAACATAAGTCCTATTTAGATAAACAACAGTATATTTCAGAAACTACTGCAGTTACCTGATAGCTTTTTTAGAGGTCTCATTGTCACAGATTTAATTAGGTATAAACTTATATTTTTAAATAGAATTCCCTAAAGTGCAACATAAAATGTGTGCATTTAAGTGCAAAACCATGTAACAATGACTATAGCATCAGATAGAAACTTTGCTATTCATAAGGACTGATAAAACTCTAGTGTAGCTGGCATCTTGCAAATAATACCTCATGAATCCCTACCTGGGGACAAATATATTTTGTACTTGGGTGAAGTAACTGGGGCAGAATATATAGATAATTTTTCATTCAGTAGAGGCTAGAATTAAATTATGTATTCTCAGCAAATGCATCCTTATGATGTTTTTCAAATCTTTAAGGCTCTACCAGGTCATGACCTTTGCTGCTCTTGCTATATCTCTTTTACCTATGATACTTGAGAGTTTCCCAGTGAGTGACAGAATACATACAGAGACATATGGAAAGACCTACATAAACTGAGGCAGACTGAAGAAAGCTGTCAAGAAAACAATATGCATAGTAAACAAAACCACAAAAATATCAAAAGTGAATGTTGCAAAATTATAAGGAACAAGAATGGTTCAAAATAAAAAGTATGGAAAGACATATCTACCCTATCCTGCCCTATATTGATATTCCCTCACTCTTACCTCCCAGTTCATCACAATGTATCAGGGTCCCAGTTTTCCCCCAGCCCCTCCAACATCCATCATTATTTGTTTCTGTCATCTTAGCCTATCTGATAGGTGCACTACAATTCTATGTTACCTATCCTCAAATGGACCCTCACTGCTTCTACCTAATTATCTCACTATCCCACTCAACATATGGCTCTTTCAAATCTTTACCTCCCTTCTCAAATATCCCATAGTTTCCTCTCCCTCAGACTTCTCAGTTGAATACCTTGCCTCATATTTTACTGAAAATATTCAGATCATTTTCTAAGATCTATCTTTCCCTCATTTTTTCAAAATAAACCAAATGCATACTACCACTATCTCTTCCTTTATTCATCTTTCATGATGATGCAGCTCTTCTCTTTGTCAAGGCTTATTACAGTAGCCTGTTACTTGCCATAAGTCTTTCCCTATTCCACTCCATTTCCCCCCCTCAGCCACCATACCTAATTTTTCTAAAGTACAAGTTCAGTCATATCACTTTCTTATTTAATAAATTGTAGTGATTCAAGTCAGGCAGCTAAGTTAGTAGTGGAAACTGAACCAGAACTAAAATTTCTAAACTTGATGTTCTTTATATTGTGTCCCAGTGGTCATCTTCATGCCTAGTGAATAAACAATTATAGACATAACTGGGATCTCAGGCACACTGAACAATTTTAAGAGTTTTAAGAATAAACCACAAATAGAATGGTTTTTTTGTTTTTTAAAGCAGAGTAGGCCCCATAAGACTGATATACTTCTATTAAAGTAATTAACTTCTTTTATTAAAGTCACTGCCTATGTTGCTGTCTGGTGACTACCTTGAAAAATTGCATCCATAAAGCCTGGAACCATGCACTATTAGTGAAAAAGTATGCTCCCTTCCTCCCCATTCTACAACAACAACAACAACCACAAAACTAATACTTTTAGCTCTCAAACATTACTCATTCTCTGGATTTCAGTTTTTCTCTAACCTTCTTAGAAGAAAATAGGCCTTTCACAAGTTCTTTTATGTGTAAAATGTGGGAAAACAATTTTTTCTCTCAAAAAAAATATCCTTGCATATCAGATGACCAGTTAGATGCTCTTGCAATGGTGAAGACAGTGTTAATCAGTAAGCATTGTGTGTGTGTGTGTGTGTGCAGGAGCACACGCTAACAGTATGCCAGGTACTATAGAAAACACTGAGGAAACAAAAAGCAACAATAGTCCCTGACTTTAAGGAGCAGTGGATACCTGGAGTTATGGAACTACTTTTCTTTTGGCCATATAACTGCTGTGACAGGATTAAGATTAATTGCTGTAAAGTTCTGGATCAAATTCGCAAAAGAGAATTGCTCTCTTTGCTTGAAAATCAGGAATTAGGAACAGGTTACCAGGATGGGCTCTGAAACATGTAGATCCCATTATGAGTTCAGGCAGATAATATAAAAGGGAACATGGTCAAAAACACTGAAGTCATCCCATGTAAAATTTTTTTTATTAAGCATTTTTTAAAATTAATTTTTATAATTGTAACATTTTCTTTAACAGTACATATGCAAAGGTATTTTTTTTTTTTTTACAACATTATCCCTTTTACTCCCTTCTGTTCCGAGTTTTTCCCCTCCTTTCTTCCACCCCCTCCCCTGGATGGCGGGCATTCCCATACATATTAAATATCTTATAGTATATCTTAAGTACATTATATATGTGCAGAACCGAATTTTGTTGTTGTTGTTGTTGTTGTTGTTGCAAAGGAAGGATTGTATTCACAAGGTAAAAATAATCTGGGAAGAGAAACAAAACAAAAACAAAAACAAAAAAAAACAATGCTCACAGTTTACATTCATTTCCCAGTGTTCCTTTTCTGGATGTAGCGGATTCTGTCCATCATTGATCAATTGGAATTGGATTAGCTCTTCTCTGTGTTGAAGATAACCACTTCCATCAGAATACATCCTCATACAGTACTGTTGTTGAAGTGTATAATGATCTTCTGATTCTGCTTGTTTCACTCAGCATCAGTTGATTTAAGTCTCTCCAGGCCTCTCTGTATTTCTCCTGTTGGTCATTTCTTACAGAGCAATAATATTCCATAACCTTCATATACCACAATTTACCCAACCATTCTCCAATTGATGGACATCCATTCATTTTCCAGTTTCTGGCCACTACAAAAAGGGCTGCCACAAACATTTTGGCACATACAGGTTCCTTTCCCTTCTTTAGTATTTCCTTGGGATATAAGCTCAGTAGTAGCACTGCTGGGTCAAAGGGTATGCACAGTTTGATAACTTTTTGGGCATAATTCCAGATTGCTCTCCAGAATGGTTGGATTCTTTCACAACTCCACCAACAATGTATCAGTGTCCCAGTTTTCCCACATCCCCTCCAACATTCATCGTTATTTGTTCCTGTCATCTTAGCCAATCTGACAGGTGTGTAATGATATCTCAGAATTGTCTTAATTTGCATTTCTCTGATCAATAGTGATTTCATCCCATGTAAAATTGATATCACATTGCTTGCCTTCTTAAGGGAAAGGGAAAGAATTTGGAACTCAAAATTGAAGTTAAAATGTTTTTATATGTATTTGGGAAGTTTAATGAAGTTATATGATGTGTATCTGTAGGGTATAGAATTCCCTTACAAAGGGAACTCTTGAGTGCCACTCCCCCAACCAAAGGGACACCCCCAACCAAGAGGCAAGCTAATTTTAAGGTCCAGAGTTCCCCAAGCAAAGGAACTTTGGGTCCTCCTACTTTATCCCCTCAATTAAGAATACCTAAGAAAGAGATAGGAAGCTCCCTTATGATTATATAAGTAGTTTAATAATCATATGCATTACTTACATAGGGGCTATCTGGGTTGGCTGCCAGTTGAGTTAATGTGTTTGTATCCCTGCAAAGACTTCCCCAAAAGCCCACAGTAATTATAGAAATCAAAGGAAGAAGGAGCTATAAAGCATCATGATACATTAATGCAATTTGGCTAATGTTTTGTGTTGTTGCCTGGGAACTGGACTTGATTCCCAGGTCTTGAGCATCAGACCAGTGTAGGTGATTAGATGTATAAGCAAGCAAGGCCATGGGATGGTTATTTTGAGTAAGTTCCCAGGCACACCAAGATTATTTGCTGGATACTGGTTTTCATTTCCTTTTGGTATGATTTCCACCAATTAGGACACCATATTTCACCCCTGAGAGCCACCCATATATTCTTTCTGAATATCTTCCACAAGATATTCCTGGAGCAGTTCTACACTACACTTGGATACTGCCAGGAAGGATCATTCCATTTATAGGCACAAACTGCATAAACAATACAAGCACAGGTATGAAAACAACACAGCCAGTAAGAAAATTACCACAATTGTTGCAATTTTCTTCCATTCTACCCCTAGGGAGGTAAAAGAAGAGTCCGTGGCATTTGGTAATATAATAATGACTACCAACCCATTTCCAATGTCCATTTGATCACCAAATTTCTTCTTGGAGTTCAGATGGTCCCTAGATCTGGAAGATGTTTTGTCTACAGGGACAGTTCTTCCATAAAATTATTTTTTTCTGGTTCCAGGTTACTTGCAGGTTATTTCCTGCAAAAATCTCTTATAAAACAGATCTTACTATAAGTTAGCATAGCCTCTTTTAAGAGTAAATTTTAATTTACTAATTCTAGTTCATGTTGTGAAAACTAACTCACAATTCTAATTAGAACTAATAGTTCTAATCTAATCAATGGCAAAATTAAAAGGCCAAACTATAACCCAGAGTGTATCTGAAACTTTAGGGAATTTAGGTCTTTGCATGTCCCATTAGAATCACTTACATTTAACATACAGGATTATCTGATATTGTTGCTTTTTCAAAATTTTCTTTAGGACGATCAGATGTTATTGAGGATTCAATCCTATATGTGAAAGCATGAATAGCAACATTCTTGCAGATAGAGGCTTTTCATTCTTAGGTTCAATGGTTACACAAATAAATTTACTTATAAGAGGTTGACTTTATTCCAGTTATAATGAAAAGACTTGGGAGGGTACTATTTTAATTCCAAAATGGTGCATATCAATTAAGTTATTTATGAGAAAACATATTTGTGCCATAAGATACACAGGACAAAACATGTTATTTCTACACTGGTAATAAACTTGAATAAAATTGACTTTTTCATTGATGTAACACAAAATATTCCATAAGTTATTTCCCTCTAAAAAACTGATTGTACTAAAATTTTCTTCTCTAAACCATATGGAAGATGTTTCTGATTTTAATCTCACAAATTAATAGAGTAATAACTAGGTCCCACAAACAGTTGCATTAATACTCAATTATTCTTACATCATTTTGAAGCATTTAAGAAGCTTATTTCATACAGACATATACCTTTGCTAAAATGCAGATGACTAGATCAAATATGCATTTACCTAATTATTTAGGATATGGAATGACTACACAGACTGAAAACAGCAAGATCTCACATACTTGTATTTTGCTCCTATCTTCTATTGACATTCTTGCTATAAAAGAAAGAAAAAAGCAAATACATGATTATAATAGCATCAACTGGGCCTTCAGGCTCAATCCTAAGGGGCACATGTATAGCAGGATAAGGCATTCTTAGCTCTGTTTGACTTCAAGTAAGTCACAGTTGGCAACCAACCATGCTACAATAATTTCACCTTATACTCAGACTCAGGAACAATCAGGTGGGAAACATTCATGTTCAAAGGAACACAATGGGGAAACTGAGCCAAAAGGAAACCACTTTAAGCTAGACCAAAGGTTTGCCTCTTATCTTTTGCTCATATACAGACTTCCACCTATAACAGTTCAAGATCACATTCCTCTAAGTAGCTTAAATGATGGATTACTGACTTAATGACTATCAGATAATTATACTTGAATTCAAAACTCAAAACATTACCAGTTAGACTTCCAAGAGACTTTACCTCAAATAGCAAGTTTCATTTATAACAGTTTAGGGATGTAAAATGATTTTTATTCTCATGAGGTTGCAATAAGCAGTTTACCAGGACTCACACACATAAGAGATTTCATTTAACATCTTTCATTTGTTTTTCTTAAGTTTAAATTCATCCTGGTATAAAGATCAATCATTAGGAATCACTTCTTTGTAATAGACAGGCTTGTGTATTTTCAGTAAACCCGTTTCTTTTTTTTTTTTTTTTGGAATCATATAATCCAAACAAGTTCTTTCCCCAGGGATGATGACCTTGCCCACACAGTTTCATGAAACCTGGCAAGAATTAATAGGGATTTCAGAGAAGGGGCTGAGTCTACTGCCCTAGCCTACCCAGCTCATTATTTTTAGAGCTGTTCTCTTTGATCTCTCCATTTCCTCCCTGTGAAGGGGGGAAAACTGTACACTCTCCTACCCCAAGGTGGACAGCTCTGAATAAGCATAGAAAATCCAGGTAAGGCTTTAATTTTATCTCCTCCTTTCTACACATAGTCCTCCCCACCTTTCCATAATTTATACAGTTTTTTTTGAGTCTCAACACTCAGTAGTAGACCCAAATGGTAGGATTTTTATTCCCCAAGCTATTGCAGCTCTGGGAATTCTCATGGGGGCTTAGGTTTTTCCCTTCTGTTTCCTTAAATAAGCTCTTTTGTTTTAGGGAGAAAACAAGACAGTTCTTAAAATTCAAATAGAATTTATAGTCAAGTTTCCAATTTCAACACACCAATTTAAAAATTATTGAAAACTAACCAATAATAACTTTTGTTTGTAAGATTCCAAATTCTTTTTTTTTAATTAAAGTTTTTTATTTTCAAAACATATGCATGGATAATTTTTCAACATTGACCCTTGCAAAACCTTGTGTTCCAATTTCCCCTCCCCTTCCCTCACTCCCTTTTCTTGATGGCAAATAATCCAAGATATATATAAACATGGTAAAATATATGTTAAATCCAATATATGCATACATATTTATATAATTACCTTGCTGCACAAGAAAAATCAGATCAAAAAGGGAAAAAAATAAGAAAACATGAGCAAACAACAACAAAAAGTGTGAAAATGCTGTGTTTGACATGTTATGGAACACTCAGTTCCCACAATCCTCTCTCTGGGTGTAGATGGCTCTCTTCATTAAAAGATCATTGGAACTGGCCTCAATGACCTCATTGTTGAAAAGAGCCACATCCATCAGAATTGATCATTGCATAGTCTTGTTGTTGCCTTGTATAATGATCTCCCAATTCTGCTCACATCACTCAGCATCAGTTCATGCAAATCTTTCCTGGTCTCTCTGAAATCATCCTGCTAGTTGTTTCTTATAGCACAATAATATTCCATAACATTCATGTACCATAACTTACTCAGCCATTCTCCAACTGATGGGCATCCACTCAGATTCCAGTTTCTTGCCACTACAAAGAGGGCTGCCACAAACATTTTGCACATGTAGGTCCCTTTCCCTCCTTTAAGTAGTAGCACTGCTGGATCAAAAGATATGCATACTTTGATAGCCCTTTGGGCATAGTTCCAGATTGCTCTCCAAAATGGTTGGATCAGCTTACAACTCCACCAACGATGTGTCAATGTCCCAGTTTTCCCACATCCCCTCCAACATTTATCATTATTTTTTCCTGTCATCTTAACCAATCTGAGAGGTGTGTAGTAGTACTTCAGATTTGGTAAGACTCTCTAAATTCTAACTAGGATATTCCAATCAAATCCAATTATTATTATTATTATTATTTTAATACAAACCCTTTCTCATTTTGTGAATCAGGTAAGAGTTGTGTCAGTTCTATTCCCAAATGCAGCCCTCCATCTTGAAACTTTCACTGACACATACCCCAAAACTGCCTCTCGATAACCATTCAAATGAAGGACATTTACTGTTGGAACTTTGAAGTGACAGTAGACTTTTCCTTTTTTATTTCCAAAGTTTCCAAATCTTAAATCCTTCATTTGTGCTGTCATTTCTGTTAATCTACAGATTAAATGACTTAACTTTCTGCTTGCTTTTACCATCGTATTTCAAACAATTTTCATTGCACTAAGTATATTTTCTTTTTCTACTTCCTGTCCACTCCTACCTCCCCTTACCCCAGTCCCTGAAGCTACTGCAGTTAGCTAAAGGCACAGAAAGAGAAAGAGGGAAAGAAAGAAAGACTCTCCTTCATCTCTTCCATCTATTACTCACTATCCTCCTCTTCCTCGGGAGTCCAGGTTTTGGGATTCCAATTTGTCACAATCAGAAACTTAACACGATCCTATTTGCTTAATTCCCTTCAGCCAAGTTACCTGGCAAATCAGAGTTTCTTCATGCTTCTGTCATTGTAACTGCATCTTCTCTTGTAGCTTTTGATATTTGCCTTCTATATCATTACACCTATTGACTATTGACTTCCCTTAATACTGTAAACAATGGATAACTCACATCAGCTACCACCTTCTTTTCCTACTTGCTCAAACTGAAAGAACATATACTCTGCAAGGAGGGACTCCAGGATCTTTAGGGTTTGGGGGAATCCCCATACTCAGGCAGTACTCCTCATACAGTCCAACAAATACATTCCACCTCACACCGAGGTCTCCAGCCATTCTGGGATTTCTCCTGACCTCACCCTTGCTCCCCACATTTCTTTGGCGGCTTTTCAACTACACCAATTGTAGGATTCAGAATTCTCCCAAGCAAACTAGTTCTCTTCTTCCCTGAACAAAGGGACACCACCAACCAAGAGGCAAGCTAATTGTAAGACCTGAAGTTTCCCAGCCAAGGGAACTTTGAGTCCCCCACTTCTACCCCACCCACCAATCCAAAGACAATATAATGCATAAAGAGGCAGGGAGCTCTATTATGATTATAAAAGTAGCTGTCTGGGGCAGCTGCTAAATAAGTTCCTACAAAGACCCATTTTAGAGATTTATGATAAAAAAGGCCAGAATTCAATAGAAAATTTGACACACAAGATTCAGGAGAACCTGAATAAGGTAAATATTAAAGATCAATTATTAGGAACCCAATAAGAGTTACCTGCATTCTTAAGAATTTATATGGACATTTTGAAAGAAGACTTGGGGTTGAGTTGAGTAAAAATTAAAACTGGGTAGAGCAAGGTAAAATGGAGCAATTATATAAATGAAACATCAATTGGCGAATGGCTAAAGTGGAATCAGTAAAAGGTGGAGGTCTGGTATTGCTGGAACCTTATTCTCATCAGAACTAGGTTAAAGATGGAATAATGACTTTTAGAAGGGTATATAGATCAAGAAGTAGAAGGGTAGGGAGGTGGGTTAGGGAGGTAATGGTTGGAATTAAGTCATACCTCTGAAGAAGGAAAATGTAAAAAGAGAGGGTAAGAAGGATAATAGAAAAATAGGATGGAGGGAAAATATACAACTAGTAATTATAACTTTGAAAGTAAATGGGATGAACCCTACTCATAAAATGGAAATGGGTAGCAAAATGGATTAAAAAATCTGAATCTGACGGTATAATGTTTATAAGAAACACATTTTAAAATGAGAGATACAGAGTTAAAGAACTGGAGTAGAAATTATGCTTTAGCTGAGGTAAAAAAAACAAAAACCAAATAAAAACCCACTTCTGCCATCATCAACAAAAAAACTCAAAACAAAATCTGAGACTTAGGATTAGACTCAGGAGCAACTGTTAGTAAGGTATTTTATATGGTAACCCTGTCTTCTAACACCAAGGTCAATGTTCTATTATTTATTAAGTACCTTCATGGAACTTACAATCCACTATGCCATGTTGGATAAACCCTACCTCAAGGTGGTTGACATGTGTTCCCCATTATTCTCATTCTATCATATTCAGACTTTTTCTTTACCTGATAGAATGTGGTAGTAAATATTTATTTAAAAATCAACTGTCCAGTAAAATACATTCACACACACATACAGAAGACACTCCTTATTAACATTTTCTTTTATCATTTTCTTAGTCAAAATTTCTGGTGTAAATACATTGAAAATTTAAGAATTAGATCTCTAAATAGAGGTTCAAGCTTGCTCTGTTACATACACCCCTATCTGACAGTTATATGATGTATTGGGTAAAGAAAAAAAAAGTTACTGGGGGAAAGAAAGACATAAGTGGAATCAGAAAGGGTCACATATTAGTTCACTTCTATTTCCTTCTTCTAGTTTGGACATATAGATCTATACATAAATACATATATACTTTTATGTGGGTTCTTTCTTCCTGTCTCCCTTCTTTTCAGTGGTTTAGTGATCCAAAGCAATCCCAATAAACTTTGCATGGAAAATGCCATCTGCATTGAGGGAGAACTATGTAGATATTGAATATAAACAAACATGCTGTTTACTTTTTTCCCTTTTTTTCTGTATTTTTGTTTTTTGTTTTTTTATCTTGTGGTTTTCCCCTTTTTCTACTTTTCTCTCCCAAGATGATTCATAAGGAAATGTGTTTAAAAGAAATGTTCATGTTTAGCCAGGAAAAAAATAAAACAATTAAAAAAAGAGTTGCTGTGGCCAAATAATACATCATCCAACAATCAAGTTGATAATAAACCTTTCTGAATTTAGTTAGTTTGGCCTCCAAATGGTAGGCATATAATCTGTTTGTAGTTGAAACCTATCTAGCTTTGGCAGATCTTCAAAACTGTTTTCTGCAGACATAACATTTAAGACACAAAGCATTGGAGAAATTGTTTTACTTTCATCCTTTCCTAATCTTGGTCAATTTAGTCTCACAATGTTCTCTACATTCACATCTTGTCCTTTTGTCCTATACCTTAGTCCTCATGTTTTGCCAAATCCCAATTTACATCCTGAATTACATCCACTATCTGCCTCCTCTGCTCTTGCTTACATACTGCTGAGTGATGCTGAATGAAGGAAGCCTCACACAGGGTTCATTACAAATTTATGCTATTGAATTTCAGCTGGATTCCCATTGCCAAGGCACTTTTACTTTTGAGTTTGTTTGTTTTTTTAATTTCCATTGAAGCTGTACCAAACCTTCTTTTCTCTCCATAAATCACTCATATTCTCCTTCCTCCTCCTTCTCAGGAGAGCCTTTTATTTCATACCACATTCAACAAATTGAAGCCATCCATCTCAAGATCCTTTTACCCCCCCCACCCTCATTTCATACTTTGTCACCTCAACATCACCATTTGCCTTTTTAAAAATCCAGGTCTTGTTTGTACTCTCCCTCACCAATGCCAACCCTCTGCTTGTAGGAACTTGCTCCCCACAGTCATAATTTCCATCTTGTTTCTTCCCTCTCAAATTTTAATATCTTCTGATGCACTAGAATCTATCCAACTACCACCTATCTGCCTAGTTGCCTTCCATCCTTAAAAATCCTTTCTTGGACAATATCATTGTCTTTAAATGTTACCTGTATCTTTACTCTTATTCAAAGCCAAACTCATGTGAAAAGCTTTATACACTTTCTTGTCCCCTCCCTTCTCAAACTCTTATAATCTGCTGTCTAACTTCATCATTAGACTGAAGCTGTTCACTCCCATTGATCAATGATCAAATCTTAATTGCCAAGGTATATGATTACTTGGAAAATTGATGGTTAAGAATTTTTGGTTAATCACTGAAATTAATATCTATGGATCAGATTTGGATATCCTTGTGACTTACTTGTAGAGTTGATAAGAGTTTAGGTGACAATTTTTTTTTGATTCATAGATTTTATTTTTTAATTTTTAATAATAGCTTCTTATTTTCAAAATACATGCAAAGATAGTTTTCAACATTCACCCTTGCAAAACCTTGTTGTCCAATTTTTTTTCCTTCTCTTTTCCTCACCTCCTCGCCTAGACAGCGAGGTTAAATATGTGCAATTCTTCTAAACATATTTCCACATTTATCTTGTTGCACAAGAAAAATCAGATCAAAAAGGAAAAAAAAGAGAGAGAAAAAAAGCAAGCAAAAAACAAAAAGGTGACTATATTATGACCCACATTCGGTGTCCATAGTCCTCTTTCTGGATACAGATCACCATCACAAACCTATTAGAATTTACCCAAATCATGTCATTGTTGAAAAGAGTCAAGTTCATCACAGTTGATCATCACATACTCTTACTATTGCTATGTACAATGTCCTCTTGGTTCAGATTACTTCACTTAGCTTTAGTTCATGTAAGTCTTTCCAGGCCTTTGTGAAATCCTGATTATTTCTTATGGAACAATAATATTCCATCACATTCATATACCATAACTTATTTAGCCATTCCCCAATTGAGGGACATACACTCAATTTCCAGTTTCTTGCCACCACAAAAAAGGCTGCTACAAAGTTTTACATATGTGAGTCCTTTTCCCTTTTTATGATTTCTTAGAGTTACAGATATAGTAAAAACACTGCTGGATCAAAGGGTATTCATATTTTGATAGCCCTTTGGGCATAGTTTCAAATTGCTCTCCAGAATGGTTGGATCATTTCACAACTCCACCAACAATACATTAAGTGTCCCAATTTTTCACATTCCCTCCAACATTTATCATGATCTATTCCTGCCATTTTAGCCTATCTGAGAGGTGTATAATGGGTTCTCTAATTTTAAGGACTACAAGGTGGTCTTCCCCTCATGGAGATAAGGAAAATGAGTCAGCTTAGTCAGGAGATGTTTTTCACTGGGATTCTGGTATTAAATGGCATCTGACAGTGGACTTTGCAGAGAATGTTCATTCAATTCTGTATTTTCTCTATTGCTATGGATTCTGGAGATCCCCTATTGACAATCAGTGTGATGTATAACCCATCCTTGCCTTTCTTATAAACCAATACAGTCTTAGCTTAATTTGTGTCACTGGACCTTTTGTAACCCCCAAACTGTGTAAGAAGCTGCTCTGATTGTAGGATTTGTCTCTGGTCACTGAAAGTTCATTGATCTCTTATTATTGACAACAGCTGGCCTTGCTAATAAATAGATTATGATTTGCGCCTCAGATTCCCTTCATCTCAGATTTTTATCAAGACATGCTTTCTCTGTTTTCACCCTTCTTAAGTTCTGCAGCATACAACACTAGAACACTCTCTCCCAAATGCTTTTGCTTCCCTGAATTTTCATGCTACTGCTCTTTCTAGATTCTCTTCCTACTTGTCTATTTTCTCTCTCTCTCTCTCTCTCTCTCTCTCTCTCTCTCTCTCTCTCTCTCTCTCTCTCTCTCTCTCTCTCTCTCTCTCTCTCTCTCTCTCTCTCTCTTTCTTGATTAAGTGACCTGCCCAGGGTCACACAGCTAGGAAGTGTTAAGTGTCTGAGGTCAAATTTGAACTCAGGTCCTCCTGACTTCAGGACTGATGATCTATCCACTGCATCACCTAGCTGCTTCCTGGTTCTCTTTGGTTAGTCTTCTGCCTGGTGACATTCCAGTGATAGAAGGGAGGCAATATTGTAAACAGAGACGTACCTGGGTTCTTCTTCATCCAAGACCATCCAAAGCTTCATGGAGGAATATGTGCCTTTGCTCTTTGCTTTGGTATTTGTTCTTTTATTTCAGCTGGAAGTGATTAGACCTCATGAAATTTTGTCCTTGTGAGTTTTGAAAGATCAAGAGAGCAAAACACTCAGAGATCTAGGACTGAAGTCCATGGTGGGGTTTATATCCAGCCAATCTAGATTTGGGACTCAAGGAGAGAGGATCACCCTTCAGGAATTAGCCATTCAATGGTATCCAAGACAAGGACTCAATCCATCAAAAATGGCATATTTGGGCATGAACTTAGTGGGATCCAGGCAGTACTACCTAGAGACTGCATTAAGTCTGAATCCACTTTTCCTAGAAAATAAGATTCCATAGAGAATAGTGTACCCTGCTCTGGATTGTGATGTGTGGGAGAAAAGGGGATGTTTATATTTCTTTTCTTACTAAAATTTCAAAATAAATGTCCTTTGAAAAGGTAATTAAATTTCATTAGTTAATGAAATTGTTATAATAGTTACTGGCAGTTAACAGTAAAGGATAGGGAACCACTTAAGGATGGAGATTAGAGCTAATAGCATTAGAAAAGATAATAACCAGAGATATACTTAGAATATTGAGGAGCAGAAGTTGCTCTGGGAAATTGAAACCAGAGAGCCATTTGTACATCTACAACTAAATACTGATCAGTGTAAATAATGAACCATATTATTCAATGTGTATTATTCAAAATTATCATTATATATAAAATGTGGCAATAGGTGGAAAAATGCATTGAAAAATTTTTAATGTTTTTCTGTTTATTAATATAACAGTTTTAGTATGTTACAAAGTAATAGTTACAGAAAGTGAAAATTTTTAAAATTACTGAACGCTACACATAAGGATAAGCATACACTGAGGATATGACAAAAACATTTTAAAAAATACAGCTGTGTAGAGTGAACTATTTTCTCTTGTTTTAAATCTTTATATACACACATGTGTAAAGAATATTCTTCATATCTTTGTGTATTCATATTCTCAGATGATGAACTGAGAATGACCTGGAGTATTATCTAAAATCAGCAGTGCTTTAAATGCAATACCAATATCCTTGCAATATTTTTTCAGTGACTAGAATAAAATAACTGAATAAAACTCCAGTCTTTAAATATAGTTTTAGTCACCCATGCTTTCTCTGTTTGACTACAAAGAACTAGAACTTATTGATAGCCAAAGCTTCTCAGAGTGAAAGGGTTTTAAGATTGGCAAGCAAGCATTGGTTTTAATTTAAAATCCTCTTCTGCCATTACTTCCCAATAAAAATGGCAGGCAATCTTTTGACACTTTAAATCCAGGTTGAGGCTTTTTTTTTTTTTTTTTTTTTTTTTTTTTGAAATCTTAAGTTCTGGAAGACATCCTTTCCTAGAATAATCCTCTTTCATACACACTAAAATTTTTTTGGTCAGTTTATCTAACTTCTTTATTTATTTTCTTCAAAACATCAGGATATTTTAGCTATCACAGTCTCATCTGCAATGACCACATTGACTAGAGAGTCATTTTACATTGTTTAACTTAACTTGATTTTTAAATGTTACCAAACCAACCAACACTTGTAATAAAAATTTCTTCACTATCTTTTTAATTTCCATTTTCACTGCTTTAAATAAACTTGAAGCCTTTGTTGGAATGATTGCTCTGCTAAAATGGGTTATTTTGATTGCAATCTTCAATCCATAAAGCTAAAAGATGCTCCATTTCTATTATTGTAAAACACATTCCTCGTAGTTGTTTGCAAACCACAAAACGCTGATACAGTTTTATCTTTTTTCTACATGTTTTGTAATATTCTGTATTATAGATTCAAGCGTTCCAACCTCTCTCTCTATTTTAGAGTTACTATGACTACGTTTTTGCTATTCAATTACAAGTCTCATTTTTGTTCTAATGTAATTATAAGTCTCTTCTTTTTTGTGCTTTCAGTGTTTCTATTTAAAGCATGCTTCCTTTTGTCTAAGGGCTCTTTAAAAAACACAATTGTTGGTAATAGGGTATGCAGCAGCACTTCACATCCATGTGAGATGATAGGAAAGTGTTGACTGATGAAGTACCAGAATATTAAAACAGTGAAATAGCTCATGTGAATCACAGTAATTGAATTTTGGTTCATATTAAATGCCAGCTCTATAATTTTATAATTTGCAGTAAATCAAATTTTGCATTATTCAAACTCATTATAACTGCTACCTAGTTGTACATCTACATTTAAACCATCTGAATTGGTTTTCATGGCATCTAATTAGATGAAACAGCCTAATAATTTCTTTTCTTTCTTATTGGTTGTAAATTTACCTTTTTCATTTTTTAATACTGATAATTTGCTTTTTAAGATTAATTTAGCTATAGGTTTATTTATTTTATTTTTGTTGTTTGTTACCCAAATCCAAAACTTAGTATTATGTATTATTATTTTGCTTTTTGATAATCTCTTCTTTGATTTTCATGATTTTTATTTTGATATTTAGCTAGAAGTTTTACATTTTTTGACTTTTTAGTTGCTGTTGTTTTTAATTTAATGGCCAATTCATCAATCAGTTCTTTATTATTGATGAAAAATTTTAGAACTTTAAAATTTCCCCTAAGTAGTACATTGGCTCCAGTTCCAAAATTTTGGTATGTTTCGTTATTGTTTCATTATTGTTTCTATAACTTGTTCTTTGACCACTTATTATTTAGGATTAGTTTCCAATGAATTTTCAATCTTTGCTTTAAAGGTCCTTTACTGAATATTGTTTTATTGCATTCTGATCGGTAGATATCTTTAATATTTCTGTTTTTCTGCATTTGTTTTCAATATTTTAAAGACCTAATAAATGATCTATTTTTGTGAAGATGCCATACATAGCTAAAAAATCTGAATACTCTTTCTGTTCTCATAATTATCTCCAGAGATCTATCATATTTAGATTTTTAAAAATTTTATTTAAACCCTTCATCTATTTTGTTATTGTATAATATTTAAATTGAGATTTCCTCATTATTTCTGTTTAGCTGTCTATTTCTTCCTGTAATTCATTTAACCTTTAAGAATTTATATGCTATGAAAAGGTGCTCTAAATCACTATTAATCAGAGAAATGCAAATGAAGACAACTGAGATACCACTACACACCTCTCAGATTGGCTAATGTGACAGGAAAAAATAACGATGAATGTTGGAGGGGATGTGGGAAAACTGGGACACTGATGCATTGTTGGTGGAGTTGTAAACAATTCCAAACATTCTGGAGAGCAATCTGGAACTATGCCCAAAAAGTTATCAAACTGCGCATACTCTTTGATCCAGCAATGGAAAGAAGGAAGGAAGAAAGGGAGGGAGGGAAGAAGGAAGGAAAGAAGGAAGGGAAGGAGGAAAGAAAGAAGCGGGGAGAGAGTGAGGGAAGAAGAAAGGAGGGAAGGAGGACACATTTTAAAGACTAACGTCAAAGTGCTTACCATTTTAAGGAGGGAAGAGGAGAGAAAGGGAGAGAGAATTTGGAACTCAGAATGAAAAAAAAAGAATATTAAATTTTTACATGTAATTGGAGAAAAAATTAAAGTATTATTAAACAACAACTACAAAACAAAACAAAAATACACCTTAAGGGATACTTCCTATATGAGGCCTTTCTTTATATGAATGCCCTCTTTTCTCTTGAAATCATTTGGTGTATACTTTATGGTTTCTTTTCTTATTTTTTCTTTTTTCTTTTTTTGTGATCATTCTGTACCCTTTACTCTCCTGATGAGATATATGGCAGGTCCTTAAAGGCAGCGTCTGTTTCACTTTTGTCTTCATCTTCTCATTTTCTATTTCTGTGCCTGGCCCTTTAATAAAGGCTTGTTAAATGTATTCCTAATTCAACAAATTTAGAGAGTTTCAAGGAGGGGACAGTGATTTTTAGTGTCAAAGATCTGCAGAGAGGCCAGGGAGAATGGGGAGATCTGATCATTGGATCTGACAATTAACTTTGAAAAGTGAAGTTTTGGTAGAATGTTGAGATCAAAAGCAAAAACATAAGATGTTAAGAAAACAGTGAGAGGAAAAAAGTGGAGACACCTACCTATTGTAGATGAATTTTGCTGTATGGCCCTGGGCAACTCACTTAACCCTGTTTGTTTCAGTTTCCTCATCTATAAAATGAGCTGGAGAAGGAAATGGCAAACACTCCAGTAGTTTTGCCAAAAAAAAAAAACAAACAACAAAAAAAACACAAACAAACAAAAATGACAAAAAACCAAAAAAACAAAACAGAAAGCTGGACACCACTGAACAAGAACAACATTTTTTATGAAAAACATATATAGGGCTTTTATTGGATTTTCAAATGTGATATGACTCAGATCCTAGTTATTATCACCTCATTTTACAGTTGGGGAAACTGAGATAAACAGAGATTAAATCAGGATCAGCTAGTAAGTATCTTAGGTTACATTTGAATTCTTGTCTTCTTGTATTTAGGTCCAGTGCCTTATCCACTGTGCCAGCAAGCTGATTTTAAAAGTAATTTATAGAGTATAGGCATTAATTGCCCCTTAAAGATTTAAATAAAATTCACCTATAAATCCACTAGACCAAAGAATTTTCCCCTCTCTTTGTTAACTCCTTTATTGCTTAATATCCTTTTCTGAAATTGGATTGTTTGAGATCTGTACTTCAAGTTCTATTTTCTTTGACTTATATTGTTGTGGACAATTATGTATTCAAAAAAATTCTTGATTTTGTTACCATGTACTTGTGCACAGAAAATTCTAATAATTTTATTACATCTTTCTTGTGATTTTACTCGTTTCCTTTTTTATTTTGGTAGCTTGATTTTCCTTTCTTGCCTTATAAAATCAAATAATTAATGTTTATTGGTTTTGTTACTAATATACATTGACTATTAATTTTAAAAGAACTAGATTTTAGATTTGTTAATCATTTCTATAATGTTATTTGCTTTTCATTTTATCTATTTCTCTTTTAATATTCTTATTTATTTATTTTTTAGAATTTTATCTTTTATTATGCTAAAATTGATGAACATTAACAAATATCAATATTTCCATCATATAAAGAATAGAAAAAGAGAATCACAGTGTATGAAACCCCCTATTCAAGGTTTGTTTTCTTACTCCCTTACCATTAATTAGCATTCCAGTTTCATTTAGCTAGTTATTGTAACATACAATTATTTATATATATCTACATATTTGTTGTAACATGAGAGTCACCTGACAGTGGCTGCTGGAGAGCCAACCCTGACCTGCAGAATGGATCTCCTTGTGTGAGAGAGATACAAGGAGACTGAGAGGCAGTTGCTGTTCTCTGACCTCTCAGATCGAGAAGCCATTGCATTGTCTGACCTCTCTCCTCTTCCCTCTGCCTCCAATTTATCTCATTCCCAGTCCACAACACACCTGTGTCAGCAAAGGCTGCCCTGCAACTCCTTCAGATGTTATGATTCACAGCTGTGGAGGCTCTTGGAGAATTAACCTATCCCTTAACACATTTATATTTACATATATATATATATATATGTATGTATATATGAATGTATCTTTATATATAATTCAAAACATTAGTTAGGTCCAGAGGTATTTTACTTGTCTATTTCTCCCTATGAACCTTGTGTTTCTATTTCTCATCTATTAACATTTTTTAATTGAATTTTTTTCTTTCTTTTTTTTTTCCACATCTCTACGTAGTACCTCTACGTCTATTATCTTTCTCCTCTATGAAAACAACAACAAACCTAACTCCGTTCTCTTAAACAAGTAAGTACAATCAAGCAAAACAAATGCACAAATTGGTCCTATCTGAAAATGTCTTGTCTAGCACTTATAGGCTATTATCTCTTTGTCAACAGGTGGGAAGCATACAGAAACCATCAGTCCCTCAGTCTTTTGGAATTGTAGTTGGTCACAGTTTTTAAATCTTTCAAAATTATTGTTTTTTATAATGTTGCAGTTGTGTAAATGATTCTCCTGGTTTTGTTCTTTCCATTTTGCATAAGTTCACACAAGTCATCTAAGATTTCTTTGACTCCATTTATTTCTTCCTTTCTAATGGTATGATACAATTTCATTAATTCACTTACCATAATTTGTTCAGTCATTCTCAAATCAATTGTTTCCAGTTCTTTGCTATAAAAGTGCTGTAATGAATATTTTACACATATAAATCCTTTCCTTTCTTTAATCATTTGCCATAATGCTGTTGACCAAAGAGCATCAACTAATTTTTTAATTATAGTTTTTTTAATTTACAAAACATATGCATGGGTAATTTTTCAGCACTGACTCTTGCAAAACCTTCTGTTCCAACTTTTCCCCTCCTCCCCCTCCCCCTCTTTCCTAGATGGCAGGTACTCCCATACATGTTAAATTTGTAGTATGTTTTAAATACAATATATGTATACATATTTATACAGTTATCTTGCTGCACAAGAAAAATTGGATGTAGAAAGAAATTTTTTAAAATTGAGAGGGAAAACAAAAATGCAAGAAGAGAGTGGAAATGCTATGTTGTGGTCCACACTCATTTCCCATAGTTCTCTCTCTAGGTATAGCTGATTCTCTTCATTAATGAACAGTTGGAACTGGTTTGAATCATCTCATTGTTGAAGAGGGCCGTCAGAATTGATCAGCATATGTTATTGTTGTTGAAGTATATAATGATCTCCTGGTTCTGTTCATTTCATTTAACATCGGTTCATGTAAGTCTCTCCAGGCCTTTCTGAAATCATCCTGATGGTCCTTTCTTACAGAACAATAATATTACATAATACTCATAGACCACAATTTATTCAGCCTTTCTCCAATTGATGGGCATCCACTCAGTTTCCAGTTTCTTGCCACTATAAAGAGGGCTGCCACAAACATTTTTTCACATGTGGGTCCCTTTCCCTCCTTTAAAATCTCTTTGGAATATAAGCACAGTAATAGCACTGCTGGGTCAAAGAGCATCAACTAATGTACAAGGATTTATTAAGCATTTCCTATTTGCCAAGTATTATACAAGTATAATGAGTAAAACAATATCTACATATTTTAATAATATAATTCCATATATCAACACATGTAAAATAAAATAAATACAGAGTATTTTAAATATAAGGTACTTTGAGAGGAAGGATATTAGTAATCAAAAATTAGTGGGTATCAGGAAAGGCTTTCCATAGAAAGCTATGTCTTGAAGGAAGAAAGGGATTCTTTGAGTTGAAATGAGAAGGGAATGTGTTTCTGAAATGGGGTACAGCTAGTTCAAAGGCAAAAACATAGGTGATATTGTGTGCAAGGAAAAGAGATAAGGTCAGGTTGGCTGTGTCACAGAGTATGGGAGGGAAATAATGTACACAATGAGATTAGAAAGAGCTTGAGAACAGGTTGGAAAGGACTGTAAAAAATAAATAGATGAGTTTATGTTTGATTCTAGAGGCAATAGGAAGCCACTGAGTTTACTAAGTAGGAGGAAATGACATGCTCAGATCTGTACTTTAAAAAGATGCTTACGTAAAAAAGAGAGAACAGAGTATATAACAATGTCTGTTCCTGGACAGGAACAAGAGAGGGAAGTTGGAGAAAAGGTAGACTTTTTGGAACTATTTTCAGTTCACAGTTTCAGTCTGAGTTCTTTGTTCCAAGATGCTCAAAGGAAACCAATAACCTGCCTAGATGATACCCTCAACAACAACAACAACAACAACAACAACAACAACAACAACAACAACAACAACAACAACAACAACAACAACAACAACAACAACAACAACAACAACAACAAAGAGCTCAGCTCTTTTTTCTATTTGTCCATTGCCTCTGTGCCATTTTTCCACCTTTGTGGTTCTGAGGGTGCCCTCTGCTGCTCAACTCATGTAGTTCACTCTCCTGCTTTCTGTGCATATCTCCTCTCCCCCCCAACCCCCCCCCCCCAAAAAAAAAAATAAAAGGTAGCTCAAGTTTGCCTGCTGGTTTAATGAGAGAATCTAAATCACTTTCAAGTATTAAAGAACATGCTTGTTGCTTCAAACTACAAATCCTAGAATGCTAGCCAATTCTCAGATCTTTCTTACTTTCAATTGACAAAAAGGACTATTTTTCTATGTTTAGATATAGTATTTTGTTCTTCCTTTTTTATGATTTTGTTTTGCTTTTGTTGTTGGGCTCTGGGCTCACTCCCTGAATCCAAACTTGAATTTGTATGTCACATCCTCAGAAGATGGCTCTTCTTTCCTTTACTTAGGTTTCTAAATGTAATGTTGGAGAGGCCTGGAAAGTGGTTTCCAATTATATTGATCATGGACCTCAGTTCAGTAGATTTTCTCCAGTGTCAATCTGCTCAGTTAATATCTCCCCAATGTTCTTAATAGACCAGATAACATCAGTTAGCTTTGCTGTTTTTGAGTTGTGTCTAACTCTTTGTTGACCCCCTTTGGAGATTTCTTAGCAAAGATACTGAAGTGGTTTGTCATTTCTCTCCTTCCTTTTCTTTTTCCTTTTTTTTAAGAATTAAAAAATGATTTTGAATAAAAAAAATAAAATAAGCATTTCCATAACATGTAGAATAGAGAGATAATTGCACATGAAACTGCAAATCTTTTATGTATAACTTGCTGTTGCTTTTAAATATATAAGGTTATCCTATAACTTTCTTTTAAAAATATTTTCTTTTTTTTCCTCTCCTACCCTAGAGATGGCTACTATTAGACACAAACATGTGTGTGTGTGTGTGTGTGTATGCAAATCATTCTATACATATTTCTATTTGTCAATTCTTTTTCTGGATGTAGATACCATTTCCTTTCATATGTCCTTTGCAGTAAATTTGGGTATTTATAATAGTCAAAGTGACTTAATTGGTCTTAAAACAGTATTACTCTTATAGTAGACAATGTTGTCTTGATTCTGCTCATTCATGCATGTTTAAATATGTTCTTCTAAGATCAAGTTCATTTTTTCTTTTTTTCTTTCTTCTTTCCTCCTCCTTCTCCTCCTCCTCCTCCTCCTCTTCTTCCTCCTTCTCAACCACAGCAACAAGAAGAACATATAGGATTTTTCCTTTTTCCTAATCATTTTGAGAAACATTAGTGGTGGTGTTTCCTGGTCAAAAGTATAGACAATTTAGTAATTCTTTGGGCATAATTACAGATTGCTCTCCAAAAGAGTAGATTAGTTCACAGTTCTACCAACAGTGAATTAATGTCCCAATTTTTCCACATCTTTTCCAACATCTGTGACTTTTCCCTTCAATCATTTTAGCTGAACTGATGAACATAAATGATATCTCAAGGTTGTTTTAATTTGCATTTCTCTAATCAATAATGATTTAGAACAAAATTTCATAAGACCATAAATTATTCTTCATTGGAAAACTGCCTGTATATTATCACCATTTATCAGCTGGGGAATGATTTGTATTTGTATAGATTTGACAGTATCTAAAGCCATATTTGAACACAAGAAGAAAAGTCTTCTTGAATCCAGACCTGGCACTCTCTCCAGTGTGCCACCTACTTGCTCCATAATTAGTTTTAATAAAAGGATATTTACTAAGAAGTTACAGCAAGAACTGAAGTATAAAAATGTCTTCCTCAAAATAGGGATATGTTTTGCTCTTTACATACCCTCTTTATTTCTAGGTAGAGTGTCTTTGTTCCTTCTCCTATGCTCCTGAGACAGGATCACTCAGAGACCTCCCACTATTTCCTCCTACATCCCTACAGCACATGAAGAAGGGGTCCTTTTCTTTGCCAAGGCAAATTCTCTATGTGCAAGCAATCCCAATCCATCCTATCTTCTCTAGCAAATTACCACTCTCCCACTAATATTTAGTCTCTCTAGCTGCTTCTTTACTACCTAGAAACATGTTTATTTCTTTCCCATCTCCCTCAGATTCTCACTTGATCTACCCATCCCTACTAGCTATCATCCTATACCTCTCCTGATAAGGTTTGGCTTTTATTGCTATGAGCAAACTCTGTCATGGATTGTAGTTGCTTCCAACCCTTTAAAGCTCACAAGATTGTAACCTGTGATCTCTGATACTCATTCATTTAAGATTAGGAAAGGATAAGTACACCAGATGCAGAAGTAGTGATGTCATGCATTTATAGCCAAATGGTGGTTGGGTGGGGAGATAAAGTAGTCAGTGACCACCTGCTGCTGCTTTTAACTTCTCAAACTCAGAGGCTTACAGCAATTCTTTCTCATTTGCCACACAAGGAAAAAATTTATGTGTTTAGACTTTTTTATATAAATAATCAATTAAGTGACTTAAAAAAAATCACTGCACAATAAGCTGATAGGAATCAGTGACCGGATATCTGTTTCATACTCTGAATGAAGATGGGGATGGGGGAATATCCTCTGTAATACACTTCTGGACATAGGTTCACTAAGCCTTCACTTGAATTGGTACTAGGTAGCACATATTCTAAGGACTGGGCCCTTCTTGGATAGTACTCTCATTAAATTAAAAACTATTTTTAGATTACTGATTTAGTGTTTATTCTAAATATTAATATATTTAGTATTTGGTATGCTACTTGGATTTCTGTTTCTGTTCTTGAAATAGTTTCATAAAAAACATTTCCATGATCTGAAATTTCTCATTCAGTGTCATTACAATATATTTTTATGTCCTATCAATCAATTAACCAGAAATACCTACTGAGTCAGTCAGTAATGCTAGGTGCTGGGCTAAGCACTTGTTTTTTTCTCTTATATACTCTAAGATAATGGTAGTATATATTTTTTGCTTCACCTACCCCCTTCCCTTTCTTCTCTTTTATCTCAATCCTGTCTATGCAACTTCTTTCATTTGTCTTTGATTTTAAGTGGGACATAGATAAACTGAAGCATTATTGTCCATCCTTTGTAATCAAAGAGGACCAATGACATTATGATGTTAGGGTCAAGGTACAGTATGTTTGACTAAGACTGATTTGCCTATTTTACATTTGGACTAAGACTGATTTGCCTATTTTACATTTGGACTAAGACTGATTTGCCTATCTTACTTTGGGCTTTTGCAATTCTGCTTTGTTCATAGAGCATAACACCTTTGATGAGGGGATGCCATACTGGGTGATCCTGTACCAGCATTGTCATTTTTCACAATCAATTACAGAGTTCTTTAAAGAGATCTTGAGAATGTCCTTGTACCACTTCTTTCAACCTCCACGTGAGTGTTTGCCTTGTGCAAACACTTTTAGATAAATATACGTTTGACATTTTGGCCATGTAGCCAACTCAGCAGAGCTGCTGCGCTTTCTGAAGTATAATTTGAATGCTTGTCAGTTCAGCTCAAGAGAGAACCCCAATGTCTGATACTTTATCTTGTCAAGTGATCTTCAGAATCTTCCTAAGTCTATTCAAATGGAAGCAATTCAATTTCCTGGCATGGTGCTGGCAAACTGTACAGGTTTCAAAAACATACAACAATAAGGGCTGCACAATGGCTCTGTAGACTTTCAGTTTGGTAGACAATCTAATATCTTTTCTCTTCCACACTTTCTTTCAGAATCTCCCAAATACTGAGTTAGTTCCAGTATTCTGTATGGTGTCAGCATCTAGGTGTACATCCCTGGAAAATAGACTGCCAAGTTAACTGAACTTAATCCACAGCATTCAGAATTTCTCTATTTGCTGTAGCTGATGGTTCCACATATGGATGGTACTGACTGGTAGAAGACCTCTATTTGATTGTCAGACCAGAATTACCACAAGTGGCAGAGAATTGATCCATACTTAATTCCATCTCAATCTCAGAAGCTGCATTGAGGGCACAACATTTGTAAACAAAAAGTTGTGTACTAACTCTCCCTCCATTTTAGTCTTAACTTGTAGCTAAAGTTAAATAGTTAAATAGTGAAGTAGCATTTTGATGCTGTTTTCATCCTTGTTGAAGGTGTCCATTATCTCTCCCACTTATTGAGAAGGCAAGCAATATGATACCCATTATACAGGTGAAGTCATGCAAAACATCTTTCCATATTAGCCATGTTGCCAAAAAAAAAAAGCAAGAAAAATAAAGTGAAAAAATGCTAGAAAAGAGAATGCTAATGGAGGACATGACAGCTATTCTCAAATATATGAAAGTTTGTCATGAGGAAAAGCAATTAAATACAACATGCTTGACAGCTAGGTGCCTCATGTGAAATGGCAATTTCCTTATCTTTGGAAAGACTTGAGCAAAGAATGGATGGTCACCTATCAATGATATTGAAAAGGGATCCATCAAGTAATGGATTGAACTCAATGACCCAGGACTATGATTTTGTGATCTATGACTTGTTCAAGGTTATATAACTATTAAGTGGAAGGTCAGGTTTTTTGACTTCTAGGCCAATTTTGTTTCTAGGACACTATGATGTAGAAATGACAGAGTTGAAAACTGAATATTCTATGTTTGGAGTCTGATGGGTCTAGTTAAGAAGACTCTGATTTTAAAAAAAGGATGGGGTGAGGAGAAGAGTGACAAAAGTACTCAAAGATATTTTTTAATTCTGGAAGGCAGATGTTAATGCATAGGAAAAAGAGTTGGGGTATACTGGAGTTAGCTCAAACCAGCTTGCTAGAGCCAATTGTTAAATTTTCAATGTAAGCATTTGCACCTTGGAAACTGACAAATGTTACAAATTAGGCTTGTCTATTGTTGATTGTCTAATCATAAAGAAAGTGATGGAAAAATGTTATTAATAAAGATTAAATTTCAAGTGTACAATGGGAATATTCTTTTTTTCTTTTTTGTCTGGAGATCTGTTTGTTAAACATATACCAGCAAACTCCTGAACAGAATATTCAGTGATCCACAAAGAAAAGGACTACAAATTATATTTATGGACTTTGATGGCCTGCTGAATTATAGAGAGTACTCAATAGGGAAACAGAAAGTTTGGGTTCAAATATTGCTTTTGCTAGTTAATAGCTGTGTTACCTTAAGTCACTTCATTCCTTGTACCTCAATTTCTTCAACTACAAAGAGGAAACAATACTTTCATTGTCTGCTACACATTGAATGATTTGAAGGGATTGGGACAATAAGTGGTTAATTGTGATAACTGAGTAAATCACACTGACTCATCACGTTTAACAATTCTGGAGCTAGCTCAGTTCCCTTTCTGTCCAATTATGGGGCTGATCCAACTTCTATTTGTAAAAAAAAAAAAACAAAAAAAAAAAAAAAAAAAAACTTATTCGATTGTGGGAATTGGGAGAAAAGTTTATGGCTTTGCTTCAACATATCCCCGCAAGGCTGGGAAATTGGATCATCTCTCCTTGCTGATTAGAGATCCTTAACTAAGGACTTTATTTATGCTGACCATAATTGCAGTCAGATTTGAAGATTGATGCAAGGATTTTTTCTCACAATTGTGCAGGTCAAGCAATCCCTATGTTTTATCTGAAAACTTGCCCAATACTGGTCAATTGGTTATTATTTCCATGTTCCTTTGTTTACAAACTATTGGGAGGAGTGGGGCACCTCTTTCTGAATTCAGGGAATTGCATCATCCATTGGTTAATATGATTTACAAAAAGAGAGAAGAAAACCAAATTATTAGTAGCAAAAATTAAAAGGATGAATATATCACAAATGATGAAATCAAATAAATTATTAGGAGTTATTTTGCTCAGATTATGTGATTAACTGTGATGGACTTGGCTGTTTTCAACAATGAAGAGATTCAAGACAATTCCAATACACTTATGATGGAAAGTACCATCCACATCCGGAGAAAGAACTATGGAGGCTGAATATGGTTCAAAGCAAAGTATTTTCACCTTTTTAATTATTGTTTGCTTGTGGATTTTTTTCCTCTCTCATTTCCCCCCCTTTTGATCTGATTTTTTTGTGTGTGTGCAGCATGATAAATATGGAAATATGTTTTTAAAATTGCAGATGTTTAATTTATATTAGATTTCTTGTTGTTTTGGGGTGGGGGGAAGAGAGGGAGAAAAATTTGGAACACAAACTTGTAAAGGTGAATGTTGGAAACTATCTTTGCCTGTATTTGGAAAAGTAAAATACTATTAAAAAGGAATTATTTTGCTCAATTATATGCTCATACATTTAATAAGTTAAGTGAAATTGAAGAATATTTTCTAAACTACAAACTGCCTAGATTAATAAAAGGTGAAATAGAATATCTAAATAAACCTATTTTAGAAGAGGAAATTGAACAGGCCATACATGGGCTTCCTAAGGAAAAAAAAGAATAAACCATCCAGAACAGATGAATTTACAAATGAATTCTACCAAATATTTAAAGATCAACTAATTCCAATATTAAATAAGTTACTTGGAAAAATAGACAAATACGATAGACAAAAACACAAATATGATGCTGATATCTAAACCAAGAAAAGTAAAAACAGAGATAGAAAATTATAGACAAATTTCATTGATGAATATGGATTCAAAAATTCTAAATAAAATACTAGCTAGGAAATTACAACAATATATCATAAAAATTATACATAGTGTCCAAATTCGAATTATACCAGGAATGCAGGAATGGCTTAACATAAGGAAAATTATTAACATAATTGATTATATCAATACCAAACTTAATAAAAATAATGATTATATCAGTAGATGCAGAAAAAACCCCTTTTTGACAAAATACAATGCTGATTTCTACTAACAACACTAAAAAACATAAGAATAAGGAGATTTTTTTCCTTAAAATGATAAGAAGTATCTACCTAAAACCATCTGTAAAGGGGATAAGTTAGGAACTTTCCCAATAAGATTAGGAATGAAACAAAGATGCCCCATATTATTCAATGTTATATTAGCTAACAATAGCAGAAAGAAAAAGAAAAAAGAAATCAAAATGGCAATGAGGTAATAAAATAATCTCTCCTTGTAAATGATATGATATATACTTGGAAAACCCTAAAGATTCAGCTAAAAATTAATTGAAACATTGAATAATTTTAGCAATGTAGCAGAATATAAAATAAAACCATACAAATAATTAGCATTTTTATATATCACCAACAAAACACTATAAGAAGAAATAGTAAAGGATACCTTATTTAAAATAATTATAGACTGTATAAAATACTTAGGAGTATATATGCCAAGATAAATTCAGAAATTAAATGAACATAATTATAAAGTATTTTTATACAAATAAAGTCAAATTTAAACAACTGGGGAAATATTGTTCATCAGTGGGTAGAACCAATGTAATAAAAATGACAATTCTACCTAAACTAATCTACTTATTCAATACCATCCTAATTAAACTACCAAAAAACTTTCTTTTTGAACTAGAAAAAAAAATAATAAAATTCATTTGGAAGAACAAAAGGTCAAGAATATCAAAGGAATTAGTGAAAGAAATGTGAAGGAAAGAGATTTAGCAGGATCTGATCTTAAATTATATAAATCATATAATTGTGTAAACTACTAAATTATATAAGGCAGTAATTATCAAAACTATCTGGTTCTGGGTAAGAAATAAAAAGGTGGAATGGAATAGATATATGATACACAGTAGCAAATGATTATAGTAACCTTGCATTTGACATAAATAAAGATAAGAATATGCTATTTGACAAAAATTGTTGGGAAAATTGGTTAAGCATTCTGGCAGAAATTGGTTATAAAATTATGTTTTACTGAGATAAGGTCAAAATGGATACATAATCTAGATATAAAGGGATACAAAAAGAGGAGGAAAGACAATCCGTGCCCTCAATAAGTTTACAATCTAATGAGACAACATGTAAACAAATATATGCAAAGCAAGTTATAGATAGATTGAATTGCTGCCTAACCTTAATTACTGAATGGTGCTGCTTCAAGTCAAACTGGGACCTGTTGAAGACTGTAGCTTAAAAAGGCCAAGATTTCTCATTGCATCCTGGGCCATCTCCAATCATCCTGATCTACATCTTGCCCTACATGTCTCTGAGGAGAAAGTGAGGCAGGTGACTTTGCATAGCCCTCGGTCCCTTAAATCCAATTCACTTGCATGTTATGGCATCACCTCCCTGATGTCATGGACCTCTTTGAGAGAGTAGGATAAACAATAACAACAAAAATGAATGGGAAATAAACAACAGAATAAAGGCACTATAATTTAGAGGTTTGGGAAAGGCTTCCCAAAAAGGTGTGGAAGCCAGGGAAGTTTGGAGGCAGAACTGGAGGAGAGTGTGGAAAAAATGAGGAAAAAAATTCTGGGACACAAGAGATAAAGAATTACTGGGTTGTGATTATGGTGAGGAAAATAATACAAACCATAAAGTGCCCTGTGAGTTATTATTATTATTTTTACACACTAGTACATTAAACATGAGCATATAGCTTGAGGAGAGGAAAGAAAAAAGGAAAAAAAGCATTTATTAAATATCTACCATGTTCCAGGTGTTGTGCTAAGTTCTTTAGAGATGCTGTTGCATTTGATTCTCATAATAACTTGGGGGATAGGTTCTATTACTTTACAATTGAGAAAACTGAGGTAGAGATTAAATGACTAGTCTGGGTCATACAGTTGTCCCTGAGGTTGTATTTGAACTCAAGTTTTCCTGACTCTAAGACCCAGCATTTTTCTTGATAAATGTGAGGTTATAGGTATATGAAGGACTTTTCCAAAAGAATATTAGTTTTATTTTTGCTTTACAGTGAAAGGCAGAACCAATAAATAGATGATTAAGGAAGGCATATTTTAGTTCAACATTACAGAAAATTTTTTTGAACAATTTATCTAAGGGTGGATTTTCATGCTTCAAGGAATAAGAAGACTGTCTCTGTGTCAAGGATACTGCTCAGGTATGGATTCTAATCCTTATTTAAAGTCCATCACTCTAGGACTGTATCATTCTTTGTTTCACATAAATTGGATCATATTTTTTCCTTTTGCTGTCATATAAGTTAAGAGACAGGGATCAACACGTTTCATATCTTGATAAGAAAATTCTCTAGAACAAACAGCCCGTTTTAACTACAGCAGGTTAAGATTTAGGTTTGAATGCATAACCAGCAGAATGGGGTCCAAAATCCTTAGGAGCTAATGTATTTATGCTTTTATCAAATCCATTGACTTTTATTTCCTTTCCAAAGTAAAGGCCCTCCCCTCCTTTTTTTTTGCATCTTTCATCATATCCTTCCTTCCCCCACCCTTTTCCCACTTACTATTGATATGGTGCAAGCTTATTGGATGAGGACCAAATAATCTTTCTGTTTTATGGTTCTGACCTTTTTATGAGCAAACACATAGAGTGGACTTTGGTTTGTCTTCCACTCTGAGGCTCCTGTTCATGGATTGTTAATATATGTATTCTCTGAGCCCTGGGAGTGAGTGTTTGGCAGTGCCAGGGTAGTGGGTGGAGTAAAGCTGATTGAGGGAACAAGTTGGAGATCATCCTTTTAGATTTCTATTTTTCTTTATAATCCCAAGTCGAATAGTAGTGAGTACAAGAGAAATGGGCTTGAGGTGAGGAGTTCATGATGAGATTAGTGCTGGGTCTGGTTCTATGGACCCTCCTCTTTTATTTCCAGGGATGGGGGTGGGTTTTACCTGAAAACAGTTTCTGTGGGAAGGGTCTTTATGGGATCAGTGTATTGATGATGAATAATTCAGCCTTCCCGGAACCACTGAAAAATCTGGAAATAGCTATGAACAAGAGCATGGATATGGTGAAAAATCAGCTTAAAGGTAAATGTACAGTGAAAGGATCTGCTCCATTTTTTCCTTTCTAGCATTATGGTATGGGGTCTAAGCAACTTTCAAAGATTCAGGTTTGATCTTTTGCTCTTTTTATTACTCTAATTTTTCTAAGTTCCTGATGATTTGTGTGTGTGTGTGTGTGTGTGTGTGTGTGTGTGTGTGTGTGTAAAGATAGCAGATCCATAGGGGGAAGGCTAATTTATAAAAGTGGCCAAATAAATTCTATCTACAAAAGCTCTGTCCTTAGCTAATGAGGTGCCCCAAGTAATAGTACAGTAATGACATGATCATGGGATGCCTAACTTAGTTGGTGTTTTCCTTTTTTTTTCTTTTTAAAAAATAATCTCTTTTGATATCTTTTGTTTTTATATTACATTTTCTCCAATATTCCTCTCCTATTGTCTGCAAGAGAACCATTCCATATAACAAAGATTTTTCTTAAAGAAACAAAAAGAGGAAGAGGAGGAAAAGAAATCCTTATAGATCTTTTCTGCAGAAGCAGAGATGTTTTGTTCTTTTTGTGAAAAAAAAAATTCAATGACGATTTTGAAATCAAAGAATACATGATTGTCTATTGAGTTTAGTAGCTCAATTAAGAATACAAAATGCTTACATTTTGGTTTCCCTTGGGGCTCTTTTTTTAGATATTTGTTGGTAAAATATATTGTAATTGTTATCCTTGGGAACTGAGCAGCCAATATAAAGTAACTTAAATTCATTTTATAGTGTTATTTTTATAGCATTGAATGCATTTACTTTCCTTCTATAGTTTTAAGATGATTGTATACTTTAAGTTATTGATTATTATGTAATTATTATGAATCAGCTCAGATGTGCCCAGAAAATTTGCATTCATTAAGTATCCATGATGGACCAGAGTCAGAGATATACTAGGAGATGAGGCTACAAATACAAACAGAATAGTTCCTGTCCTCAAAATTATGGGATTCTATGAGGGAAACAAGAACTATATTTAGATAATTAAGATGGAATTGCATCATATTAATTAGCTTAAGACAATTCAAGTACAGGATATTTGGCAAAAAGCAAAAATAAAACACAGAAAAAAATAATATAAATAGTGTCCATCATTTCATTGAGTGGGCAGACATGAATATGAGATAGATAAAAAGAGAAATGAATCTGCTCTCAGGTCTCCTTTTGCTCATAACATGGCCTTCTCATATTCAGGATCCTTGTTGCCCCTCCCCTTCCAGGACAAAATGAAAGGAAGGTATGTGGAGAAAACTCTGGGGGAGAAAGAATGCAAAGATGGGGGCAATCATCCTTATTCTGAAATTTTAGCCCAACCAACCCAGCCCTTGGAGGTAATCTTTATCTCAAAGTAACCTCACTCATTGATATCTCTTTTCCACACTGTTATGACATGAACAGATCTATTAACTTTGGATCCTGCTACAAAGAACAGTAATTTTGACTTTATGATATTTTTGTTTTATAAGCAAACTTTAGAGCACAACCCTTGCTTAACTTGTAACTCCACTATATATATCAATATATCAATATACATATATATCAATATATCTATATCTATATACTCCCAAAGTAAATAAACAATTTATGGGGCTGAGGGAGCATTAATAACTTGAGGGAACTAGAAAAGCTTAATCTGTCTCTTGAAAGAACCAAAAGTATTTCAAAAGGTAAAAGTGTAGAGGGAGAACATATAGAAAATTGACTATACCAAAACACAAAGGCGATGGAATTGCAAAGAAAGAATGTCACATACAGGGAAGACCTTTTTCTCTTGTCACATTTTCTACAGGAGATTTATGATGAGGAAATTGTAACATGAGAGATGAAATAATTTATGCAAGGTCACGTAGCTAATAAATGTTAGCTGTCTTTCTGTCTTTATCTTTCTGTCTCTGTCTCTTTGCACGTGTTTCTCTCTCTCTTTCCCCTTCTTTTTCTCTCTGTTTTATACTGTGTTACCTGTAATGGATTGTCACTGTATTGGTCTCATGAGTTTTTCTCCTCTATTATATATTGGCTTTATCTCCTCTCCCTCCCTAGCTATCTCAGCTCCAATATGTTAGAAGGGAGTGGTTAGAAAGCCTTTTTCTGATAAGGATAATTTTTAGATCTTTTATTATAGTTAGGGGCTATAACATAGCTAACAAAATGGTATTCTGATGCCAATTTTAGAGTTCTTTTTACTATTACATTATTATGTAATTATTAAGTTCAGTTTCAGATTTACCCAGAACTTAATTAATATTTGTTAAGTGTCCACACATACAAAGAAGTCAGTAAAGAAAGACTAAAAAGAGAGAACTATAAGACATTTTAGAAATCATTGAATTTAAGTCCTCTTAATTTACAGATTTAAAAATTTACATGAGATATAGTCCAGGGCATAGTACAGAAGGACTATTACCTGTCTTGTTACAGATACTATGTGTCTTTCAAGAAACATAAACTAAGATAACACTATTTTTTTTAAATTGGATACCATGTTAAACTGTTGACTCATGCTGAGTTTTCAATCCATTAAATTGTTTTCCACAATGATTATTTAACCATAATTTCCCCAATCTATGCTTGTATTGTTGTTATTGTAATAACTCAGGAGGACAGGGATTTCTCTGAGCCCAAAGATTCTTAATCTTTGTAGCGATAACCTATTTCCCCCCAGGATTATTGAACAAGTGGAAATTTTAGGATGATTATCAGTGTAGCACTGAGGGGCATCAGAATTACCCCAATTTCAAATTATTTCATAATTTGGTATCTACTTAAAACCAAAGATCACAAGTCCCTACCAGTGGTTTTTTATAATAGCTTTTTCTTTTTCTTTTTTCTTTTGATAATAGATTTTTTGTTTTTAAAATACATGCAAAGATAGTTTTCAACATTCACTCTTGCAAAACCTTTTGTTCCAAATTTGTCTCCCTCCCATTCTCCCACTTCCTCCCCTAGACAGCAAGCAATTCAATATAGGTTAAACATGTGCATTTCTTCTAAACATATTTCCCCATTTATCATGCTTAACCAAAAAAAAAAATCAGATCAAAAAGGAAAAAAAAGAGAAAGTTGAAAATACTATGTTGTAATCCATTTAGTCCCCATGGGTGCAGATGGCTCTCTCCATCACAAGTCTATTGAATTGGCCTGAATCACCTCATTGTTGAAAAGAGTCATGTCCATCACAGTCCTACCAGTGTTTTTACTTTAACTATACCCACCAAGTGACATTTTAATTCAAAGAAAATGGATTTGATGAAAAGCTGAGTAAAAAAGGTGGCAATAGAAACCTCCTCCCTGGAAAAACCTGAGATATACTTTCCCATAAATAGATTGGACACATGTATAACTGAGGTACATGTATGCAACAGCACATCTACAGGAATCATATGTGGCCAGGGCACATGTATAGAGGGTAGTGCAGGGTCTCTTAACATTGCAGAGCAGCTGATATGTTTTGGTGATGCCATTATACTATTGTCTCTTTAGTTTGCTTCCTGTTAAGTGCCTAAACTTGCTGATCCTCCTAGGTGTCATGCCACATTTCTTCCTAAGTGGGTATTATAGTTTTGCTATTTTCTGTCTGTCTGTCTCTGTCTTCTCTTTTCTCCTCTGATCTCCACTACATATTTCATTGTAATGGTCCCATGAATTGCTTCCTACTATCATATTCTTAGCTTCATGTCTACCCATCTGCCAGCCACTCCACTCCACTCTTCTAGGGTGCAGTGCCTAGAAAGCCTCTCTTTGATAAGGAAAACACATAGATCTTTGGTCATAGCCAAGGGACTACGATTTACTATATACAGTTGACACAATTCAAGTAAAATATCCACAAGCTAAGCTTAAATCTTTTCTTTTTACCTCTGTTTCTTGGCCTGAATCACAGTCATTTGTCTCAACCAGCTATCTGATTTACTTGTTCAAATGAAAATCATTGTTCTCTATCTATCTGGCTGGTACTCTTAACAATAAAACTTCCTAGCTTTGATGCTGTAGTTTGGCCAGCAAAAAAACTTTGTTGTCTTCTAATATTAGCCAATGGAAATTATATTAAGTTTTCTGTGTTTTTTTTTTTCCTCCCCATTTCTGAATGACAGGCATAAATGTGAGCATCCACTATCAACACTCCTTAACTCCAATCTACAAGATGAATGACTGCAGTAGTAGTACCTGTGAGGGCTTGGGTGTTCTTAAAACTATCAAAGTAAGTATGAAAACCTATTGTATTTTGATAGAAATTACTTGCTTATCTTCCAATAAAAGGTAAATTTTCATAGCATAGGGAAAATTTATTTGACTCACATTTTCCTTATATACATCTTTCTTAATGTATCTTATTGACTACAGAAGAGGATAAGAGTCTACGGTAAATTTAGTTTCAGTGTCTTGTTATTTCAGATATGATCCTTTTTACTAGGTCTAACTATGTTTAGTCAAAAGTCTAGAGGAGAATACCAGGTGTTCAATACCTCTACTCTATTAGATGTGTAGTGAAATCATTTTATAATCTCTGTTTAAACACTTGTTAAGTTTTCTCTTTAAACATTGGCTTAAGAAGATTTGTTTTGGATAAGCTACTGACCTTTTAGGAGAGTTTCTGATATAATACAAACTGAGATTTTTGAATCTCTAAGTTTACATTTGAGCTAACTATAAAAGTCTTTGGTTGATAAAGGCCATATTTCATCTTAATTGGAGGTGAGAGGGTTCTCAAAGGCTAGGCTAACTTAGTGTTAGCTCTGGAAAATCCAACCAAGTTTCCAAAACTTTGTTTACTGTCATCAAAAAACAGCTAAACCAGGAGCAACAGTTCATTCCCTGAAGATTGGCTATTTGATAATCAATTTTTTTTTGTACATAGGAACTCATGGAGACTATCTACTGAGACATGGAAGGATTACAGTCTCCATTAATTGGGTAGTAAATACCATGGTTAACAACCAAACTCCTGTTGGCATCTGATCACATTTGGTGTAGTGGTGTAAATTAACTCCTCAATTAAGAAACATTTATAAGGCACCTACTATGTGCCATGAACTCATGATACAAATACAAAAGTGCTACAATCACTTCCCTCCTATTATGGGACAGCAACATGTGCACATATAGATACATATAAAATATGTATAAAGTCAATACAAGGTAATTTGGGGTAGGGAAGTACTAGCAGATTGGGGAGTCAGAAAAGGCTTTATGTAGGTAGTATTATTTAATAGGGGCAGCTAGGTGGCTAAGAGGATAGCACTGGGCTAGAAATCAAAAGTATTCATCTTCCTGAGCTCAAGTCTGGTTTCTGACACTGACTAGCAGGTGACTTAACACTGTTTGCCTCAGTTTTTTCATCTGTAAAATGAACTGGAGAAGGAAATGACAAATCACTCCAGTATCTTTGTCAAGAAAACTCCAAATGATGTCACAAAGAGTCATACACAACTGAAAAAATGACTGAACAAAAGCACTTAAGATAAGCTTTCAAGGAAGCAAGGGAGCCTAAGAGATGGAGGTGAGGAAAGGAGTTAATTCCAGGTATGAAAAGGGAGGCAGGAGAAGGAATATTGGGAAAACTGCTTCCTTCCTTCCTTCCTTCCTTCCTTCCTTCCTTCCTTCCTTCCTTCCTTCCTTCCTTCCTTCCTTCCTTCCTTCCTTCCTTCCTTCCTTCCTTCTTTCCTTCCTTCTTTCCTTCCCTCCCTCCCTCCCTCTCTCCTTTCTTTCTTTTTTTCTCTTTCTTTCTTTCTTTCTTTCTTTCTTTCTTTCTTTCTTTCTTTCTTTCTTTCTTTCTTTCTTTCTTTCTTTCTTTCTTTCTTTCTTTCTTTCTTTCTTTCTTTCAAAGAAGTGAACATCAAATGGTTTATTCAGTTTGCATAGAGATTTACTAGTAGACTGGAATATCTATTCTTCTTGTGGGGAAAGAAGCAAGAAAAAATAGTAAAAATACCAAACAAAACGATAAAACTAACTCTTTGCTCTTATGACATGCAAGGTAAATTGGGTCACTTATAGCTATAAGAAAAGCAAGACAGTATGGCATGGTGTAGTTATGATAGTGCTAGATTTGGAATCAGACAAACTGAGTTCAAATTCCATCTCTACCACTTTACTGTGTAATCCTGGAGAGATGACCTAACTTTTCTGGGTCTCAGTTTCCTCATATATAGAAGGAGAAGTTTGAATTATATGATTCAATTCTCAATTCTAGGAGTAACCTAATGAATTTTTAATTCAAGGTGTCCTAAAATCTCAGAGAATTTGGATAATCTCTCAAAAGGCCATGGAAGAACTGAACTTAAAGTAAATTATAATGTTCTAATGAAAATGAAACAACTCTGAAATTTCAAGCTATGCCACATTGGAAAAAATGGAAAAAAAAAAAGGATGAACAGAGTCAAAATCATAAGGGATGTAAGAAGACAGACACTATTATCAGGATTGTGAATTGGCCAAACAAATTTGGTAAATAGCTTAGATTTATGGTTAAAAAAAAAAGATTAAAATGCCCTTTCACTAATAAGCATACATCTTAAAAAGGCAAAATACAATAAGGTCCTATATACACTGAAATTTTTATAGCGGTATTTTTTATTTATCGTAATAAAGTATCAGAAACAAAGAGAGTGTTCATTGATTATAAATGTAATATGATGTTATTGCTTTGAAACAAACAATGAATATGGTGAATACAGAGAAACATGAAGCAATTTAGCTAAATTAATTAGGAGTAAAGTAAACAGAACAGGAAGACAATATATCCAGTGAATACAATAATGTAAATAGGAGGAATAATAAAACAAAAATGAATGCTATGGAATTATAATGATCATACTTGGCCTAGGAGAAGAGATGATTTTTTTTAAAGAAAGAAATATTTTTTATTCAATACATAAGAACAAAATTAAAGTTTGTGACTGATAACCATTAATGATTAAAGAGAGGAATACCAAACAGTAATTCAAAATTTTCCTTAAATTTGGCTCAAATATTTATGAACTTTTAAAATAACATTTTTAAATTTTTTATGCATTGTCAGACTAGTAGATAATTATTATTTTTTTAAAAGAATAATTGTTTGGAAAAGGATGCTAATCTATCTCAATCAGAGTTATGGGAAGATTGTTTGAGTCATGAGGCTATAACTGAAGAACCACTGTCAACTGAGAGTTGCTCCTTTAATTTCAGGCAAATTATAGAAGAAGCAACAAAGAGCTTCTTAAATGATAGATTTGAAACCCAACTTAATAAATGATAGTATTATCTGATGAGCTCAGAGTGGAAAGGGTTGGAACAAAAAGAAAAGCTGTCACTTGATTCTTTTATATTGAATTTTTGGTAAACAAAAATTATACCATTTGGTCTTTCCAAAATTTAGTATCCTAATTATTACCATACATTGGCCTTTCATCATATTTTGTGCATTCAATGCTGCTTTGAAATTCTCTTTGTCAACTTAATCTTGACTTCTCTTTTCTCACAGTCTGTTTTCTATCTTGCCCTACATATCTCCTTGATACTACATTGCAGAAGGATTAGTCTATATGAATAATACTTCCATTTCTCTAGGCAGCTCCAATCTAGGACGTCAATACAAGTTGGTCAGTTAAATGTCATGTGGATCTGTCATCTCTAGCATTTCTAAGCTATATATTTTATGCCAATCTATCCCATAATATTTCCTTCCCCATTGATGTATTCTTTTGTCTGTTTTATAAAACTCAAAAAATATGAAACATTTCATGAAAGTGCTAATTCTCCACTGCATTGTGGCAATTTCAGTAAGCATTGTTGAAGCAAGGACCTATTGATGCATTCTTATCTTTTTCAGGAAAACAATACTGTGGGATGTGCTCTCTTGGGACCTTCCTGTACCTATTCCACCTATCAGATGTAGTAAGTAGTTTCCTTCCTTCTTCTCTTCAACCTTCCTTTCATCCATTCTTCCTTCTTCCTTCTTGGTTCCTTTCCCCTTCTCTCCCTCCCCTCCCTTCCTTCCTTCCTTTCTTCCATCTTTCTCTTCCCTTCTTCTTCCCTTTCTTCTTACCTTTTTCCTTCCTTCCTTTCCTTCCTTGTCCATTCTTTCCTTCCTTCTTTCCTTTTTCCTTCATCTCTCCCTTATTTCCTTCTTCTTTCCCTTTATTTTCCCCTCTCTCAGGACATTTGTGAGCTTCTCTTCCCTTCATAATTGGGGTCCAAAGTCTTTGACTCTGACTTTATCTGATTTGCCAGGAAAGCTCCTCTCCCAACTTGAATCTGATATCCAGTACAGAAATTAAGTGGCAATTTGGATTCTTGTATCTCAGAATACTTAATTTCTGTCATTCTTAATAGTAGGATTCAACCTAGTACCAATCAGATATTCCTTGTAAAAAGGTCATTTCTTCCAAGAGTTTAGACTAATTTAGAATTCTTTTTCATAATTCTTTTTTATTTAAATTAGTCCTCCTTCCTCTTTTGCTATGGCATAGTGGATGCAGGACTGGTTTTGGAGCCGAGAAGACATGGGTTTAAGTCTCTGACACATAGTAACTAGCTCATACATGCCTCCTTGTCTTCTCTACCTCTGCTACCATGGTGTAATCCCTCATTACCTCACACCTGAACTTTGCAATAGACTACTGAGTTGGTCTCTCTGCCACAAGTTTCTCCTTACTCTGTTACATCTTCCAGTTGTCAAAATGATCTTCCCCAAATCCAAGTTTGACTCTGTCACCCTCATCCTCATACCCCTTGCCTTACTCCTCCATTCAATAAACTCTTTTTTTTTTCCTCAATCATTTCTGACTCTTCATGACCCCATTTGGGTAAAAATACTGGAGTGGTTTGCCTTTTCTTTCTCCAGCTTATTTTATAGATGAACCAACTGAGACAAACAGAGTTAAGTGACTTGCATAAGGTCAGAGTCTGCTTGACTTTAAACCTGGCAGTCTATCTACTACTCACTCAGCTGCTGTCCAGTAATCTCTAGGAATTTCCCATCACCTCCAGGATCAAATATAACATTTTCTTCTTTTTTAAAATTTAGTACCCTATTTCCCCCAGTTACATGTGTAAAACAATTTTTAACCTTGTTTTTAAAACACTAAGTTCCAGATTATCTCCCTCCCTCTCACTGAGAAGGCAAGCAATTCAATATAGGTTATACATGTGAAGTTAATCAAAACATTTCCATAAAAGTTATGTTTGTGACAGGAAACATAAACATTCCTCTCCCCTTCCCCTTAAAATCCCCTGAATTAAAAAAAATTAAGTTTAAAAAAAAGTATACTTCAAACTGTATTCAGACACAACTAGGTCTTTCTCTGGGTATAGATAGCATTTTTCATCATAAATGCTTTAGAGTTGTCTTGGATCTTTGTGCTGCTGAGAGTAGTCAAGTCATTCATAGCTTATTATCAAAAGTTTCTTTCTAAATGTTGCAAACATTATAACCTAGCTCCCTTCTACCTTTCAGTATTTCTTATACCTGACTTACCTACTTGCTCTCTAAAAGTCATTGACACTGGCCTCCTTGAAGTTCCTCAAACAAGACTCCCTACTGCCTCCCTGCTCTTGGCATTTTCACTCTCTATGCCCTGTGTCTGGAATCCTAGCCCTCCTCATTCTGACTCCTGGCTTTTCTGACTTTCTTCAAATTCTAGCTAAAATGCTTTGTTTGAATTGCCAGCACTTAGAAGTTACTCAGTAGATGTATAATTGATGAACTATATTACCCTTGGCAAATAACTTACCCTCTCAGGGCTCTAAGTAGGCTTATATAGGTGGGGGTAGGGGAAATGAATGTGTGCATGGTCATAATTTCAAGTTTAAACTGCATTATTAATGTCTGTTCCATAGCTTTCTTAAGTGTATACAACCAACAAAACAAAACAAAAATCAATTTATTTGATTTTTGTAGGGTACAAATTTGATTTATTTTTAGGGTGTATTGGTTTCCAAAGTATAAATGTTCATTTAAAAAAATTTAACAATCAGCTCTCTGAGGTAAGAAAAGGCTCCAGTATATCCCTGAACTACTACCTTTCTTTGTAATCACGAATGAATTGATTTATTTATAATATTAATCCCTATTCAAATATTCCACTCCTCCCCCCCAAATAGGAGACATAATCCCTATCCCTAATGCAATAGTATCATTACATTAATGTCTTTGGGTGTCTGTTTTACTGATTGTTGGTAGGCATTTCAAAAGAGAATGGTTTGAATATCAAACTGTTTTCAGAGGCCCTTGAGAAAATTGATAAAGACCTTAAATATTTTTCTGAAAATAACTCTTTTTTTTTTTTTGAGGCAATTGAAATTAAATGACTTGCTAAGGGTTATACAGCTAGTAAATGTTTGAAACATTTTAGGCAAGGGTTCTTTACCTAAATGCAAGCTCTCCTGACTCCAGTCAGCTGCTCTAACCACTGTATCACTTAGCTGTTGCCTACAATAACTTTTTATGAAGTATCAAACATGAAATGGAAGATACTATATCATTATCTCATACAATTTAGTCAGGAAAAATCCTGCCTCCCCAATCAACTCTTGATTCATTCTTTGTTCATTCTAAGAATTAACTCATAATTTTAGAGATAACTTAAGCTTAAATATGAAGTGAAACAGATATATATATATATATATGTATATATGTATACACACACATATATTGCAACTTGTAGTTTTATTTTTCAGCTAAAGTCCCAATCAAGTTTTCCCTTACTATTTATTTGCTTTTTAATGTTGACCCCTATTAAAGTTAAGGGGTGAGGATGGGGGAGATGGATGTGTACATAGTCACACTTTCAAATTAAAACTGCATTATTAATGTCTATTCCATGACTTAAGTCTGTAAATCAACAAAACAAAATAAAACAAAAGAATATTTTTGGGGGGATATTGATTATCCTCATTTAAGTTTTAAATGCTTTTTTTTTGGTGGGGGAAGAAAAAGATTTGACAACTAAAATTTCATAGGAAAAGTCTTCACACATTCACACAATTAACAACCAAATTCTTCTAATGTAGAGTTCCTTAAGACAGCTAGTCACCAGAGTACTTCGGGGTCACAGAAATTTCTCAGAAGCACAATAAGACCAGTCTTACTCCATAGTACAAACAAGTACAATTTTCATTTTTCTTTTCTCTCTACTTTCCTATCCTCCTCACACCTGACCACTTCAAGAAAGAAAGGAATATTTGGAGAACTTGAGAATGGAGATCCAGGAAGGATAGTACGTATCAGGCCAGGACAAGAAAGGAAGGATTCTAAGATAAAGAGATAAGCCACAAAGATTTTGTCTATCATAAACTCTATGAACAAAAGGAATAATTGTGGTGGTAGCATGGGGTTTGACCCACTTCCCAATTCCTATTTATCTATATTAGAACAAGTGAGAAGGACATTTTGAAAAGTTAGAACCCTTGCCTAAATTGCCTCATTTAATCCTTCAACATTTATGCACATATCCCCAAAGAAGTTTAAAAGTGATTGATAATTAATTTTTATAAAATTGATATTAATACTGCTTATCTCTCTTCTTATTCTCACTCCTCCTCCCTTGCCCCTTTTAGCCTTGACACAATTTTGGACTTCCCCATGATTTCATCGGGAAGTTTTGGATTATCATGTGACCACAAAGAAAATTTAACCAGATTGATGTTTCCAGCTAGGAAGCTGACATATTTCTTAGTCGATTTCTGGAAGACTAATGACTTGCCATTCAAAACTGTTTCATGGAATACGGCCTACATTTTTAAGAAGAATAATTATTCAGAGGAATGTTTCTGGTAAGAAGTTTTTTGTAACATTATGCTGGCTTCTGAGAAAATCTCTAGGATTGAAGTAGACTGCCTAGACACTTTTAGGCCTTCTTTTCATTGAAATTTTATTCTGAATTTCATAAAATCACTCCTCCTTCTCTTTGCCCATGAACATTTCTATATACATCGTAGAACTATGAATCCCCACCATGTAGTGCTTGTTTTTCTTCCCAAGCAATTATTCAGTGTCATACCAATCAAATAAACAAATAGAGCTAGAAAAAAATAGTATAATTCATCTGGAGGAACAAAAGATCAAGAATCTCAACCAAAACAAATTCCTTCACTGTCCATGTCCAAAAATAAATATTTTTCAATTTCAATCAGTCAATAGTTATTAAATGTCTACTATGGACAGGCACTGCGTTAAGCCCACAGTATACAATAAGAGTCAAAAGCCAATACCTGAACTCAAAGAGTTACAGGGAAAACAACATGCATCAAAAATATATAAAGCAAGCTCTATAAAAATAAACAGGAAATGATTAGTAGAGAGAAGGAACTACAATTAAGAGAGGTTATAGAAGATTTCCACTTATCAGTACTGAGAAGGAAGAGTTTTCCAGGCCTGGGACACAACCAAAGGAAATAACTGAAACCAAGAAATGGATTGCTTTGATTGTGGAATAGTCAGGAAAGTGTCACTAGATCTAAGGATATATCTGGAAAAGCAAGGTATAAGAAGACTGGCAAGGTAGGAGAGGGCCAGGATGTGAGGGGCTTTGAATGCCAAACAAAGCATTTTGTCCAGAAGAATTAGGAAGCCATTGTAGTTTATTGAATAGAGGAGTGAGACATGATTAGACTTCCCTTTAGGAGAAACACTTTAGTGGTTGAATGGAGCATTGATTGGAAAGAAAAGAGACTTGGGGCAGTTAGACTCACCAACAGGCTATTGCAGTAGTCTAAGTGTGAGATGATCAGGGCTTGCACTAGATTAGTGACTGTATATCAGAGGAGAGAAAGGGGCTCATTTGTTGTAAAGGTGAAATTAAAAGGCCTTGGCAACTAAAGAAATCAGAATACCAAGTGGTAGTGGGAATTAGTGAATCATCCTATCTTGTTACTCAATTCTGGATCTAACTCAGTATACACTTATAGGTCTAGTTCAATTTCTGTCTTATGAGAAGACTATCTTGTTACTCAATTCTGGATCTAGCTCAGTATACACTTATAGGTCTAGTTCAATTTCTGTCTTATGAGAAGGCTTTATACAATTATGAGAATTGTGAGGAAACTTTATTGCATTGTTTGAACATAATCCTGAAAGGCTGGGAGGCTGAACCACCTCTACCTGCTACTTAGAGACCCTTGATTTAGGGACCTAGATTATGCTGATGGAGAAGAAATCAGATCTAAAGATTGATGCAAAAAGTTTTCTCATAATTATATGTCTCAAGTAATTCATTTATCTTATCAGAAAACTTATTAACCACATTTGACAATCAGTTATTCTTTCCATGTTTCTTTGATTGAATGTAGATACTTGGAAGAAGTAGTTTTAGAGAATTGTACCTATTTGCTTTTTCCCTCCTATCTTAGAGTCTCTAATCTTTCCTTTAATTAGAAATCAAATTTTGTGTACTGGCTAATTGTTTTTAAAAAATTTTTTTTTAATTTATAGGGCTTACTTAAAAAAAAAAAAAAAAAACTTTGACTATTTTACTTTTACTTTACTTTCAATTTTAAAAATTTGTTGGTCTTACTTGATTAATTATTTTTATTTCATAAAAATCTGTCTCCTCCTGTATTCTTGGCCCAGCCTTAAACTGAGGAAGTCTGGTGCCAATTTGTTAGACAATTAGCCTAACAAATAAGGAGCATTGCTTAATAAATTGATATGTTTAGAAGCACAAACCTTTGTTTCCTCAGTTATTTCATCTTTTATCCACTACACAACAGATTGCATGTGTGGGAGGGACATGGTGAGAGACAATGAAAAATACAGGCTCACTCTTAAATTGTGAGCCAGAGGGATTGGGAAGATGATGTTGTTCTCTACAATCATAGGGAAGATTGGAGGTAGAGAAGGTTAAAGGGAAGATAATAGTTCTGTTTTGGATGTATTGAATGTGACATCCATTTGAGATGTCTGAAAGGCCCAAGGTCAGAGTTATCTTCTTGAATTCAAATGTAGTTTCATATACTTACTAGCTGTATGACCCTGGATAAGTCACTTAACTCTGCCTCAGTTTCCTAATGTGTAAAATGAACTGGAGAACTGGCAAGCCATTCCAGTATCTTAAGAAAACTCCAAATGCAGTCACAAAGACTTGAACATGGCTGAGTCACAACTTGATCTGCTGTTTTTCCTAGATTTTTATGGAGGAGGTGTAGGAGAAAGCTTAGATGTCTTTCTTGTTATTCTGCCCCCTACCAATATAGTTTTAATTCCTTTGCATTGGATTTGACTGATCACTGCTATTGCTTCTCATTTCTGTGAAATCTTTCTTTAGTCCTCAATTATGGGAAATAGGACTCTCTAATTTAAAACAAGTCCTTGCTTCAACTATCTTCCAAGCTCATTCATTTCAGAGGACTCATCTGAATCATAACCAAATCTAGGAAAGTGCATCCGCTCTCTATGCCCTGGAAAATTATAAAATTGAATAATAACTACCCCCCCATAACTCAGCTCCCAGCCAGAGCTCATACTACAAATATAACAGTTTAAAATCTATCTTTTTCTTTTTCCCAGGAAGTTTCCCCAATCACTTCATCTCATCTGGAGCATATTAACAATTCAGGATAGTTTATCCTTGATCACAATTGCTTAAATGTCTAAAACACAGACACATAAACAAATTTAAGAATTTGGGTAAGTTTTTTGTCGTAGAGGAAGATTTTAGGTTCATACCACTCAGAACAGAGAAAGACAAAAGGGAGGAAATAAAGGTACTACTCTTCAGTTCTAACAACATAGTATCTATTCCATATCTCATGTATGGTTTCTTCTAACTGGTTTACATTCTGGAAACATGGCACATATTTCTCACAGCAGCTGCATCCTCCTTGACTTTTACTTTCTCAGGTCATAAGGAACCCTCTCTTCAGAACCTAGAATGGCTTTCCTTCTTCTCAAAAACCTTTAGATGGGTGGGACTAGCTAATGAGTCACATCTACCCCACTCAAAACCCAAGGTCAAAGCAAAATTTTCCAGGAAAAGGAGCGTAGAAGAAACTGGGAGGTGTCTGCCATAAATTATCAGACATCCACTTCTTTCATTCTGAACTTCTTGGCAATACCAATAATAGGAATGATTAAAATAGCACTATTGAGACAGAATGATCTTGAAGCCCTTTATCTTGATCATCCTCTCATGAATGCATTGTAGCCAATGTTAATATAAAATCTGAGTCATTTAATCACCAAACAATAAAATTGAATGTTCTCAAGCTAATGATGCAGAAATCTATGTTGCTTTTCACAAGTAATAGACGGAAGGAGGTAAGTTGATCTTACTTTATAAGATAACAGAACTTCACTTTTTGGTGGTTAAATGACTCCTAGGTACAGTTTCCCAATAGTTGGTCAACTACATGGCTTAAGTATCTAGACAGCAAAATTGCAATCATATGTGGCCTGAGAGTGAGTTTAATAACTAATTTTGAAATAATAATGAGCATAAATAATATTGAGATACCAGCACTAACTGTAATCTAAAATGAAAATGAGTTTCTATCGGTGACAAAGTTGCAGATATTGCTAAAAATCACCATTGTTGCCTACACTCAAAATTAAAGGAAATTTAATTTAGAAGTTAGTAAGAATAAAAATGTATTTTTTCCCACTTAAGTTTGTGAATCCTCTCAAATCTATTCACATATCCTTTGGGGATCCAAGGATCCCAGATTTAGAACCACTGCTCTAGATGAATTTTGTTATTATTTCATCTAATTTTATAAAATGTTCCTTTTGTAATTTAATTGGAATGATACTGAATCTACAAATTAATTTAGGTACTGTCATTTTTACATGATTGTTATGGTCCAAACTTGAACAATGACTTGATTTATTTATTAATGACTTTATTTCTGTAAAGAATGCTTTACAGTTGCATTCATACAATTTCTAAGTATGTTTTGTTAGGTGTATTCCTGGATTTTTTTTCTACATGCTCTAATTTTTTAATGGACTTTATTCTTCTAACTCTTTCTACTTGGTAATATACAGAAATTAGACAAACAGGAAACATGTATTTATTAATATTTATTATGTGCCAGGCATTGTGCTTAGTGCAGGGATACAAATAGAAACAAAAACAAAAATAGTTACTTCCCACAATGAGTTTACATTTTAATGGGGGTAAACAAAAAATAAGAGAGCTAAAAAGTGGGTTGAAATGGGACATGAAGAAGTGACCTATGCTGGAGCATGATGGCAAAGTCTTTAAAGTCAGAAGTATAGCCAGAAGAGAATGAAGCATGGATATGTCCTGAGATTATCCATGAAATGGGTGAATGGTTCAGCATGATAGAATGATATATCAGAGTAAAAAGGCTCCAAAAATGCAGGGAAATTCTAGGGTAGCTGAATGAAAAGACTCATGATTAGGGAGGCCAGTGATTTTTGAGAGTTTGTATTACGTAGCCTAATACTTTATTGATTTATACTTGATTTTTAGGTTAAGTAAACCATGATGTCATATGCAAAAAAGTAGCTTTTCCATCTTTGTCTCCACTTAAATTTTTTTTGTTCTATGGTTATACCTAGAATTTCTAGAACTATGTCAAATAATAATGGTGGAAATGGACATGCCTGCTTTACATCTGATCTTTTATCCTGGAAAGGTCTTTAGTATTTCTCCATTATAAATAATAATAATGATCACAATAATAGCTAGCATTTATGTAGGGCCAACTATGTGCTGTGCATTATGCCAAACTGTCTACAAATATTATCTCATTTGATCCTTACAGCAACCCTGGGATGTAGGTATAATAATTATCCTCATTATATAGGTGAGAAAACCAAGGCAAACAAGTTAAATTACTTGTACAAGGTTATACAACCAATAAGTGTGTGAAATTCACATTTGAACTCAGATCCAACTCTCTATCTACTATATCACCTAACTGCCTTGATATGACATTAGTTTGGGGTTTTAGATAGATACTATTTGTCATATATGTTTTTTTTAAACAATAAAGAGGTGCTTTATTTTTGTCAAAAAAAATTTATAACTATCAATCATTATTAAGCATTTATTAAGCACCTATAATGTTCCAGACACTGTTCTAAGTGAGAAGGATTACAAATACAAAGAATGAAACAATCATTACTTGCTTATACTTTAATGCAGAAGATAACAAATATTAGACATTTATTAGATATGTGACCCCAGGAAAGCTACTTAGCTGCTGTTTCCCTCAGTTTCCTCAACTATAAAATGGATATAATAACAGCACCTACCTTCCAGGGTTGTTGTGAGGATCAAATAAGATGGTATTTGCAAAGCACTTGTCAGTCCATGGCACATAATAGGTGCTATACAAATACAAGCTATTATTGTTATTAATAATTATAACAATTCAGTCAACAGTCATTTACTAGTTATTTTATTATTTTGTTGTATGTACAAATACAAAGAGAATAAATACAAATAAATAAAGAGAATAAATATTAACATTTAAATAAAAATAGTTAATAGTAAATAGTTAAACAAGAAGTGCATTGCAAGCATGGAAGATGACTATTTCAAACTGATAATTAATAAATCATTGATAACTTTGGAGGAGCTGTTGAGCAATAAGATTGAAAGCCAGATTACAATAGGGTGAGGAATGAGTGAAAGGAGAGGAAGTTGAGGTAATGACAGGAGATAGCTTCCCCTTCCCATCCCTCCTAACGTTTGGTCAAGAAAGAGATGAGAAATATTGGATAATGTCTTAAGAGAATGGCAGGCAGGGTCTAGTGAAGATTTTTTAAAAAAAATAATAATAGTTTTTATTTAACAGATATTTGCATGGGTAATTTTACAATGTTGACAATTGCCAAAACTTTTTTTTCCCCAATTTCTCCCCTCCTTCCCCCCCCCAGATGGCAGGTTGACCAATACATGTTAAATATGTTAGAGTATAAATTAAATATAATATATGTATACACGACCAAACAAAAAAGAATTGGACTTTGAAATAGTGTACAATTAGCCTGTGAAGGAAATCCAAAATGCAGGCGGACAAAATTAGAGGGATTCATAGTAGTGATTCATAGTCATCTCCCAGAGTTCTTTTGCTGGGTGTAGCTGGTTTAGTTCACTACTGCTCTATTGGAACTGATTTGGTTCATCTCATTGTTGGAGAGGGCCATGTCCATCAGAATTGAAGATTTTTTTTTAAAGGATAATGGAGACGGGCATATATGAAGTCAGCAACTAGTACCTAGGACGAGGATGAACTGATTTTTATCATTTTTGCTATTAATATAGTCTATTGTATTTATGTGTGTTCAGTAATTTCAGTTATGTCTGATTCTTTGTGACCCCATTTGGGGTTTTTGTAGAGGACTACAGATGCTGGGGAACTCTGAGAAAAATATACTTGAAGCAAAGTATACTTACAGCAGGGTGTGATGTGATTGATGAGTACATATACTTAGTACTTAGCATGGTGATGTAGTGGTTCTCTAGTTCACACATAGTGTGCTGTGATGATGTAATTATACTGAGGTATTTAAGGGCTGAGAGGACTGGAAATAAGAGACATTCCATCTCTGCCCATCTTCCTGGTGGCTCTCCTGCCTCCTGCACTCCTTCACTAAGATCAAGACTGGTTCCAAGATCCTCCAGAGAGCTAGTCTGGACATTACAGGTTTTTCTTGGCAATGATACAAGACTGGTCTGCCTTTTCCTTCTTCAGCTCATTTTACAGAAAAAATAACTGAAGCAAACAGGATTAAGTGACTTGCCCAAGGTCATACAATTAGTAAGTGTGCCTGAAACAAGATTTGAACTCAGGAAGGTGTCTTCCTTGATTCCAGGAGTGACACTTTTTTCACTGCACTATCTAGTTGGAGAATTGTTTTTGGAATTTTCTCAATGTTGTTGAATCAATCCTGTTTTCTTGGTATAAACTGAACCTAGTCATAGTGCATAATCTTTTTGCTGTATCATTGTGGCTTCTTTGCTAACATGTATTCAGTACTTTGTTTCTATATACATTAGAAATATTGTTGCATATTTTCCCCTTACTTCCATTACTTATTTACCTGGATCAAGTATAAAAACCATATTTATTTCAGAAGACAGGTTTAGTAGGATCACTTTTCACTCTACTTTTTGCAAGCAATTTATGTAATGGAAATATTTGTCCTTTGGATATTTGACAGAATTTAGTGGTCCTTAGAATTGGGTGAATTCATCATTTCTTTGGAATTTCATTTACACCTTGTCCAATTTCTTTTTATTAAATTGACTTATTAAATCTTATTTCTTGTTTTGCTTATCTTGAAATAACATATATGTGTGTGTACATATGTATTTATATATAAAATTTTTAATTTAAAAAAATTTATTTATTTAAAAAAATTTTATGTATAGGTAATTTTTCAGCATTGATAATTGCAAAACCTTTTATTTCAACTTTTCCCCTCTTTCCCCCCATCCCTTCCCCCAGATGGTAGCTTGACCAATACATGTTAAATATGTTAAAGTATAAGTTAATACAATATATGTATACATGTCCAAACAGTTGTTTTGCTGAACAAAAAGAATCTGACTTTGAAACAGTGTACAATTAGCCTGTGAAGAAAATAAAAAATGTAGGCAGAAAAAGAGCGGGATTAGGAATTCTATGTAGTGGTTCATAGTCATCTTCCAGAGTTCTTTTTCTGGGTGTAGCTGGTTCAGTTCATTACTGCTCTATTGGAGCTGATTTGGTTCATCTCATTGTTGAAGAGGGCCTTGTCCATCAGAATTGATCATCATATAGTATTGTTGTTGTAGTATACAATGATCTTCTGGTTCTGCTCATTTCACTCAGCATTAGTTCATGTAAGTCTCTCCAGGCCTTTCTGAAACCATCCTGCTGGTCATTTCTTACAGAACAATAATTTCCATAATATTCATATACCACAATTTATTCAGCCATTCTCCAGTTGATGGGCATCCACTCAGTTTCCAGTTTCTTGCCACTACAAAGAGGGCTGCCACAAACATTCTTGTACATACAGGTCCCTTTCTCTTCTTTAAAATCTCTTTGGGATATAAGCCCAGTAGTAACACTGCTGGATCAAAGGGTATGCACAGTTTGACAACTCTTTGAGCATAGTTCCAAATTGCTCTCCAGAATGGCTGGATGTAGAAATAATGTATTTTTTAAAGTATTCATCCATTTCATTTAAACTATCATTTTTGTTGGCATACAGTTGGGCAAATAGTTTCTAGTAATTTCTTTTAATTCTTTTGGATTGTGAATTTCCTTGTTTTCTTTTCATCAATTAAGTTTCCTCTCTCTTCCTCCACCAACCACTACTATACTTCTCCCTTGATTTGATTTTTTTCATTGGTTTACCCTTTCTTTCCTTTGTTGATGAAGTATATATAGATATAGATATAGATAGATAGATAGATAGATAGATAGATAGATAGATAGATAGATATAGAGAGAGAGAGAGAGAGAGAGAGAGAGAAAGAGAGAGAGAGACAGACTTTCTTGAAAGGACCATGTCAACTGAATCTTAAAGGTTTGATTATATTTTCTAATTAATAGCATTTTTTATGAAATTTTCCATAATTTCTATGATCTTTTTAGGGTTAAATCTCTAGTCTTTGTTTAACTTTAGATCCATTCTTTAAAGGTCATTTATTTGAATGGCATTGTTATGACACTGTGGTCAATAAAGTATATGTTTAATACTTTCATTTTGCTCCTCTTTGTGAAGATTTTGTGTCCTAGCACATGTTTTACAAAGATGCTAATTTATCTACTTACCCACCTATCCACCTACCTACCTATCTATCTACCTACATATAGAACCCTGAGTTTAAACCCTTTGTATAAGACTTTCCTCATGAATTGAAAGAATGATTTCTTGATACTGTGATTGCCTGAAGCATAGAGTTAGTTTTGGGAAAATTAGTTTGGGAAAAGAGTATTCTCATCTTCTAGCTTTCAGATCGGAGCAAGACAAATATAATTTTAGGATCTCTTCAGGAAAATATTCCTTGAGGGAGAGAAAGACCTCATAAAAAAGTCACTGTGTAGAAAAACTGGCACCTTGAGGATATTCCTATTTCCAGGTGTCTCACATTATCTTTGGATAACTTCTTCCTGTGTGAGTTGAGGAATTTTCTATGGAATTAAGATATCTTTCTTTCAGAGGGAGAGTTCCTTATTGTTTGTATCATCTATTATATTTTAATCTTTATAAACTTCCTGATTTCTGTTTACTCTCATCTTGAATAAATGGATTTGTTATTCACTATTGTGATGGTCTTTGTGTAATTGGCATTTGGAAGAAATTTAGAAATGAGAAAACATTACACATCAGAACTTGGTTCATTGTTTTGCTGATTGTCTAGACATAAGAAAATGATAGAGAAAATGTTTAAACTTTTAAGTTTGTCTCTTAAACATCCACAGAGAACTGATTGTTAACCTCCTCAATGTTTGTATACTTTCCTTTTTACTCACTCTACTTATGAGAAATAGTAAGTTCCTCTCTTCCTTACTGTATTTCTTTTACCTTCCATTTCTCACTTTTAAAAAACAAACAAAACAGAACAAAATCCCACCCAGGTGTTTTTCTTTCTTAGCTTTCTCTTTAATCCTTAAAGATATTGGACTTTTGAAAGGATTATTGTCCTCTCTTTTTTTCTCTATTATCACTTAAATTCTTTCCAATTGCTCAAATTTATTTACCTTTCTCAAAGTTTTTCCTGTGCTTGTGCTTCAAGCTCCATTTTTTAAAAATTAGAATTGCTTAAAAGTTCTTTGCTCTATTAAGAATCCATTTTCCTCCTAGGTACCAGTTCTTCCCCACAGTGACTTCTTCCTGAAATCTTTCTCTCCCTCTAGGTACCTTTCCCTGAAGAGATTCTAGAACCATATTTGTCTTTGCTCATATATGAAAGCTAGAAGATGAAAATTCTTTCCCAAACTTTCATTATCCCTCATGATTATACTCAGTCTTACAAAATTAAATTATTCATTATTGTAAGAAGCTATCTTTTGTCTTTTGGAATACTGGATTCCAAGATTTTCCCTCCTTTGTAATACATAATCTTTGGCCCTTCTTTCATTTTTTATTTTTAAAGAACACTTCATTCTCCTGGTAAAATAATTGACATTTTTGTTTTTTTCTGTGTCTTCTGTGCATAACAAGATCCTATTAGTGTGAACAACTACATTAACCATGACATTTATTTATCATTATAGTGATAAATAAGACAAATTCTTGAAAGCAAACTAATAAATAATTCAGTTAATTTGAGATTATAGAAAGTTACAGAGAATTGCAAATTGGTTTGTCAGTATTTCTATTGTCTTCTAGGTATCTCAATGCTCTGGAAGCTGGAGTTTCCTATTTCTCACAGAAACTTCAGTTCAAGGATGTGTTGAGAAGTGATGAAGAGTTTCACAGTGTCTTGAAGAATAAAAACAGGAAAAGCAATGGTAAGAAACCTTTCCTTGTTTCATCACAACCTCTTCTAAAATCTATTATTTGTCTTCCTTCAAGTATAGTCATTCTTGCTATTTTTTCAAGTTTATATTTTTAGATCTTCTGCCATTTTGTACAATTTGTGGTATCCCACTTTATTTGCTTATATTAATTATTGAGTGAAATTCCAAAAACTGTGCTGAAATAAGAAACTAGACTTTTCAGGGTTCAGTTGTGGTGGGTATGGAGTAAATTGTAAGAATATTGGAAATATAAGAAAGGTCCAGAATATGAAGGGCTTTAAAAGCCAAATAGAAGGTTTTATAATTGATCTTAGAGATAATGGGACATCACCAGTTTTTGAATGGGGGTAGGAGGTTAGTAGGACTGCTTTAGAAAGATCATTTTGATAGCTGAATGGTGGATGGATTAGAGTGAGGAGAAATTGATCAGGGAGACCAGATAGAAAGCTATTATAATAATATTATACACATGAGATGATAAGAGTGTATATGATAGGGTGGTTACAGTATCAGAGAAGAGAGAAAGGAATGTAGCAGAGAAGATGTTACAAAGGCTTGGTAAAAGATTGGATAAAGGGATGAGAGAAATTGAGGATTTGACGATAATACTTAGATTGTGATCCAGGATAAGTGGTAGGATTATGGTGATATTTGGTGAGTAGGACAGCAGTAGGGAAGTTAGGATAGTTTTGAGAAAAAGATAATGGATTAAGTTTTGTATTATGTTGAGCTTGAGATGTGATATTGAAGTTTAGGAGTAGAGAAATAGTTTTGAGAATCATCTAGAGATGATAATTGATCTTGGAAACTTTTACCAAATGAAATGGTATAGAGAAAGGAAGGTTCAGAACAGTCTTGGCAGGCACCCAAAGTTAATGAGCACAATCTTGATGAAGATCTAGTTGAGACTGAGAGAAGTAGTCAGACAGGTAGGATGAGGTTCCAGAAAGAAAATCTAGAGAAAAAAGCGTATCAAGGAGAAAAGGATTCTCAACATTGTCAAAGTTCCAGAAAGATCAAGAAAGATGAGGATTAAAAAAAAGGCCATTAGATCTGTTGATTAAGAAGAGAACATTGGTAACTTTGGAGAGAGTAGTTTCAGTTTGAATGATGAGATGGGAAGCCAAATTGTAGAATGTGAGAGGTGGGTAGCTAGGTGGCACAGTGGGTAGAGCACCATCCCTGAAGTCAGGAGGACCTGAGTTCAAATCTGGCTTCAGACACTTAGCACCTTCTAGCTGTGTGACCCTGGGCAAGTCCCTTAAACCCAATTGCCTCAGCAAAATACAAACAAACAAATTAAAAAGTGAGTGAAAGGAAAAGGAAGTAGACTTACCTATTATAGATGGTTTTTTCAAGGACTTGAGTCATTAAAGGAAGCAGAGATAAAGAATAACAACTAGTAGGGATGGATGGATCCAATGTAGTTTTTTTGAAGATGGGAAAGATATTTGTGTGTCTGTAGGTAGTAGAAGCAGTCACCAGATAGAGAGAAATTGAAAATTAGTGAGTGGGGATGAGAGAGGGAACAATCTGCTGGAGAAGACAGAGTAGAATGGAGTCACTTGTGCATGTAGAGGGGTTAGCCTTGAAAAAGTGAAGGCTCACCTTCTTATGTAAGATGGGGTGAAAGAGGAGATAGTAAAGGAAGTCTTATGTGATGTGAAACAAGGAAGAAAATAGAAGAGGAGCTCTTTACAAATGGACTCAATTTTTCAGTGAAAAATGAGCTAAAGTTTTTGACTAAGAAGGTTTGGAAAGGGAAATCTATGGCAGGTTGGAGTTGGGATGAAAAGATTTAGAATTGCTGATTTGGTGAGTGAGAAAGCAAATCAATTAAGAAGGTAGGAAAATATTGCCTTTCTATCATAAGGGCCTAGTTAAGATTATGTAATTTGTATTTGTTGTAAATCTAGTCAGCAGTTTTGTGGTTTTTCTCCAGCTTCATTCAAAGGCATATAAGTAGGAATGTAGGCAACAAATGGTGCAAGCAAATCCTAGCCTGAGTCTTGGTAGGGAAAGATTTGTGATAAGATAAGGGGACAAGACATGCTATATAAAAAGATGATGTATGGTTGAACTGGTTCATGGTAGGATTGAGATAGGGAAGGGTGGAGAGAGTGCAATGCAGCACTGGTGCAGTGATGGTGGCCTACCAAAGAACTGAGGGATTTGAGGTCACAGTAAGCATGAGGAGCAATCTTAGTTTGTAAGGCAGAAGGAGAAGTAGAATGACAATAGATTGTGATCAGATGAGGAAATTTCAGCATTCATGAATGTGAAAGTGGAACATCTGTAGATAATAGCAAAATCTTGGCTAAGAACAATGCTGTGTAAGACCTGAAGTGGGATGAAAGCATAGGTGACGGGAAATAAGTAAGCTTAGCAATTCTCAGATTAGGTTGTTTGCGGAAATATCAATACTGTATGTTGAAGCCTCAAAATATGGGAGCAGAAGTTAGAAAGGGAAAAAAAAAGTGAGCCAGGAACTAAATTTGTTGAGGAAAGGTGAATGTCCTGGAAGCTAGTACATAACAGGTACCAGAATCTTGATTGGGTATTAAATATGGATTGAATGAATTAAAGGAGGAAAGGCTATTGAATGACAGTGATAGAAAGAGAGAGCCTAGAAGTGGTAAAGGCAAGCAAAGAGTATTCTGATCAGCGAGTAAGAAAGGCTATGATTAAAACTGTAACCAGTATTGGAAAGGGTGGCAAAGGAGGCTGATTTCTTCTTCAGGAAGGAATCAGGTCTCAGTGAGAGCAAGAAAATAAAAATGAAAATAAAGAGAAGTGAGAAAGGAAAAGGTTTAAGATGAAAACAAGTTCATTTATGAAATGCTGAGGAATAGGGGGTTGAGTTGAGGAGGATGAGAATAAGACAGTGGGCAGTGGGGGATGGAGAATGAACACTTACAGCTGGAAGTTCATAATTCCTATGATAAGAAGAGTATGATGAGCTGGGAATGTATTAATTATTGAGCATTGAGTTCAGGAGTAGGAGAGATTTAGGGGGATATTTGGTTCACACAACTATCTTTTTGTGCATAGTTTCTCTGCTCTGGCCAAAGCACCTATGAAATATTTTGCTCAGTTCTAGATGCCAAATTGTGTAGGAAGGTGTGTATCCAGAGTGCAAGATTAAGATATTTGAAAGACCTAAAAAATGCAAGAGGATGGAATCTGTAAACTATAGGATAGCTAGGTTTGCCTTTTATTACTGAAAATTCATTGAACTCCCTATTGAAGTAACACTTTGTGAGTACTTAGAAAGTGGAACAGTGATCACTAAAAGCTAGCACAGTAACTTTATAAAAAACAAGTTATACTAGATTAACTTAATTTTTCTTTTTGACAGTTAATATTAGATAAATGTTGTAAACATGATAAAGTACTTGGTAAAATCTCCCATGTTACCCTGATTAACATAATCTAGAGAGGACTAGATGATAGCACACATTTGAAGTCAATATGGTCTAATTCAGCAAATATTTATTCAGTGCCTACTATGTAATAGAGCAGGAGTGGGGAATTATATGGGCCATATAAGCTCTGTGAAATCAGTTAGTCCAGCCTTGCCAAAGCAACAGCAGGTGATGTTGAGCTTAAAATTAGATACAATAACCTCTCACCATTTAAGTTTATAAATTGATCATTTTGTATGGCCTATGAATGATTTTGTAAATATCCAAATGGCCCTGGGCAGAAAAAAAAGTTTCCCATCTCTGTAACAGATACTGGAAATACCAAGACAAAAATATTGTTGTTTAGTTGAGTCCAACTCTTCCTCACTCCATTTTTCTAAACTAAGGTACTGGAGTAGTTTGTCTTTTCCTTCTCCAGTTTTTTATACAGAAGAAACTGAGGCAAATAAATTGAGCGACTTGCCTAGGTTCACATAGTTAATAAATAACTGAGGCTGGATTTGAATTTAGGTCTTCCTGACTCCAGACCTGGAACTCTATCCATTATACCATCTAACTGTCCTAAGACAAAAATGGAGGAGATTTTGTCTTCAAGAAGTTTAAATTCCACTGTGTCAATAGGTGGTTATAATATCTATACATATTGTTCAATCTAAGTTTCTTTAGGAGGGAAAAAAAAACTAAAAAGTTAGAGGTATTATGGATGAGAGGGATTAGAATCATGGAGAAAGTGGCACTTGAGTTGATTCTTGAAACAAGATGAGGATTCTAAAAGATAGTGGTGATAAAGGAGTATACTCTAGGTCTGTGAAGCAGCTCAAGCAAGTACATAAACATTAGAAGTGTTATAATATTGGCTTGTAAAGAAGTATCCAGTGGAATGCCCCAGAGATCTGTCTTCAAGCCCGTATTGTTGAACACTTTAATAATTAACTTGGATGAAGCCATAGAAAGCATTCCTGTCAATTTAGCAATCGCTATGAAGATGGGAGGGGTAGCTCACACAATGTATGACACAATCAGGATCCAAAAGGATTTTGACAGGCTAGAGCAATGGATTAAGTTGAGTAAGATAGATTTAAAATTAGAGACAAATGTAAAGTTTCATTTGATCCTTCTGTAAATGCTAACTTTCAACCTATGTCTCTTCTACCCTTTGTAGCTAAACTCCTTTTTTCAATTTTCAGTTTTCAATAGGTTCCTACTCTTTCTCTTCTCTTATTCTTTTCTGAACCCCTTACAGTTTGGCTTCCAACACTATCATTCCACCAAAACTACTCTCTCTAAGGTTACTAATGACCTCTTAGTTGTTATACGAGGATGAATGTTGAAAATTATTCATGCATATGTTTTGAAAATAAAAAGCCTTAATTAAAAAAAAAAAAAAGAAATGTCAGCTCAAAAAGGAAAAAAAAAATCAGAAAGAAAACAAAATGCAAGCAAGAAACAAAAAAGTGAAAATACTATGTTGTGATCCACATTCATTTCCCACAGTCCTCTCTCTGAGTGTAGATGGCTCTCTCCATTACAAGACCATTGGAACTGATCAGAATCATCTCATTGTTGAAAAGAGCCAACTCCATCAGAAATGATCATCATATAATCTTCTTGTTACCATGGACAGTGATCTCCTGGTTCTGTTCATTTTACTTAGCATAAGTTCATGTAAGTTTCTCCAGGCCTCTCTAAAATCATCCTGCTGAGTGTTTCTTACAGAACAATAATATTCCATAATATTCATATATTGTAACTTATTCAGCCATTCTCCAACTGATGGGCATCCACTTAGTTTCCAGTTTCATGTCACTACAAAAAGGGCTGCCACAAACATTTTTGCACATGTGGAACTCCCTCTTTTTATGCTCTCTTTGGGTTACAAGCCCAGTAGAAACACTGGTAGATGAAAGAGTATGCACAGTTTTATAGCCCTTTGGGCATAGTTCCACATTGCTCTGCAGAATAGTTGAATCAGTTCACAAGTGCACCAGCAATATATTAGTGTCCCATTTTCCCCACATCCCCTCCAACATTATTATCTTTTCCTGTCATCTTAGCCAATCTGAGAAGTATGTTGGGTAGACCAATAATTTTTAAATTGTCTCTCCTAGATCTATTTTCCAGGTCAGCTGGTTTTCCAGAAAGGTATTTTATATTTTCTTTTGTTTACTTTGACTGATTCTCATCATATATGATATTTCATAGAGTCATTAGTTTCCATTTGTCTGTTTCTGGTTTTTAATGTGGGATTTTCTTCAGTTAGCTTTTGTATCTCCTTTTTCATTTGATTAGCTCTATTTTTCAAGATATTGTTTTTCGGTGGACTTTTAAAAATTTGGCCAATTGTGATTTTTAAGGAATTGATTTCTTCAGTGGATTTTTTTTTTTTTTTGCATTTGACCAATTGTATTTTTAAGAAATTCTTTCTTTTTCAAGTTGTTGACCATTTTTTGCATACCTCCCATTTTCCCCAATTTTTTCTTCTCTTATTTGCCTTTTAAAATCTCTTATGAGTGCTTCCAAGAAGCCTTTTGGGGCTTGACACCAATTCATGAAATTTTAGAAATATCTCATGTGGTAATTTTGTCCTTTTTTGAGTTGGTGTTTTTGTGTTTCCTGTCATCAGAGTAGATTTCTATGATTAAAGTTCTTTTCTGGCTCTTGATCATTTTCTTTCTCTTCCCCTCCCCATTTTATGACTTTTATGGTGGAGCTCTGCTCCTGGGGTACATGGGTGCTATTGTAAGCTTCTTGTGCAGCTCCAAACCTTGGCTTTGAGCAGGTGCCTCTAGTGTTTGGTGTCTTGCTCACAGCATGGGATAGCTCTACCTGTTCTCTCTAGGCAACAGACTGATTTCCCAAGCAGTCAATTTGTTTTCTGAGCTGAAATGGAGACTACTCCAATAGTTTATTTTGCTACTAAGTCAGGACCTAGGATCTCAGTTGCTGATCTGCTAGATACTCTCACTGGCTTTCCCAGATAACATCTGAGTTGGACATAGCACCCTTTTCATCCCAGTGAGACTGATCTTTCTGAAGTCCTTCCAATCTATCTTGAACTTGAGAGTGGTTTCATTTCATCAGACTGTGTTTCATGTGGTTTTTGAGGGAAACTGGGAAAGCTTGAGCAGTTTCCTGGAATACTCTGCCATCTTGACTCTATCCCTGGAACTTCTGTAAAAACAATTTTTAAGTTTGTTTTTTTAAATTTTGAATTCCAAGTTCTCTTCCTACTTGCCCTCCCCACTTCTTGAGATCGCAAGAAATTTATAAATGTGCAGTAATGCAAAACATATTTCCATATAAATCATGTTGTAAAAGAAAACAAACTGAAAACCCTCCAATACAATGAAGAAAAATAAGGTTTGAAAAAAGTTTCCTTTGATCTTAGAACATTCTATTGTTGAGAATAACTAAATCATTCACAGTTGCTGTTATTGTGTACAATATATTCCTGGTTCTGTTAATTTCATTTTAAATCAGTTCGTGTAATTTTTTTTTCTAGGTTTTTCTGAGAGCATACTGCTCTGATATTATTTCTTCCATTGTAATCATATACCACCACTTGTATAGCTTCCCCAATTGATAAGCATTTTCTCAATTTATAATTCTTTTCTACTACAAAAAGTGCTGTTATAAATATTTTTGTACATAAATGTCTTTCTTTTTGTTTTTTAGTCCCTTTAAGATGTAGATCTATGTAAAGGGCTGAAACTCTTAAAAGGTGTGCTTGAATCAGACAAGGGAGCACTTAAGGCTAATTTCCTATTGGACAATAACTCTATTAACATATGCTTGGAATTTCTCTTCTCTCAGTTAATGCTGGCTCAATGCTTGTGGTTAAAAGAATTGTAGGTAAGGCATAGGGGGTAGAGTGAGAGAGGTGAGAGAATTTTACTTGGCCTCAGGACAAGGAGGAGAAAAGTGTGGATATTCTGGACTCTAGAAACAAGGAGGGATCCTTGGCAAAACTCCTGGAAGTTTTGTCTATCTCCTTCATTTCTCCCCCTAAAGATCAAGGACTTTTGCTTATCCTGACTCCGGCTGTTCCTGAGGCCTCCAGGGAGCTAGCCCAGACTTTACAGATCTAGTAGTGATATTTCTAGGTCAAAGAGTATGCACAATTCCTAGTACCTTTGGGCAGAACTCCAAATTGCTATCTAGAATAGTTGGATTAGTTTACAATTCCATTAAAAATGTATTAGTGTCTCAATTTTCCCACATCCCTTCCAATATTTGTTATTTTCTTTTTTTGTCATATTATCCAATCTATGGCTAATATGTACCTTAGGGCTATTTTATTTTGCATTCTATAATCGATAGTGATTCAGAGCATTTTTTCATATTAATACAGATATCTTTGATTTTTCCATCTAACAACTTCCTATTCATATCCTTTGATCATTTATCACTTGGAGAATGACTTGTATTTTTATAAAGTTGACTCAGTTCTGCATATATTTGAGAAATGAGGCTTTTATTAGAGAAAATTGCATTAAAATTTTCAGTTATTCTTTCTGTATAATTCTTTCCATTTTATTCTCCTTTCCCCTTGTTTAACTTATTCTCTCTTTGTTTTCCCTTCTCAGAAGTATTTTGCTTCCGACTGTCACTTTCCCTTCTCTCCTCTGATGCTGCTATCACTTTAGTACATACCCTCATCATCTCACATCTAGAAGATTGCAACAGCCTGCTAGTGGGTGTTCCTGTCAAAGTCTCTGTCCACTCCAATTCATTCTTCAGTCACTAAAGTAATTTTCCTAAAATATACGTCCAATCATGTCATCCTCCTACTCAAATTCCAGTGGCGTTCTATCATCTATAGGAACGTGTGCTAAATGCTTTGTTTGGCATTCAAAGATCTTAATAGTTAAGCTTAATGTTAGGTTCTTACTAAGTGCTAATGAGATAATGAGATATTAGGTTCTTACTAAGTGCTAAATCGGTACATGACAATTTTCTAGTTCTGGCCTTTCCTGGGAGTTTGACTTGTGAATTCCTGGGGAAGAGCTTGCGTGCTTGGGAGGAGCAAGCTCATTGGTTGAAGTAATTCTTCCCAGAAGCCCTTGCATTATCCCACGCCCATTCTCTGGGAGGACAAAGGGGGCAGCACTCCAGAGACAGAGAGTCTCTGCTCTAGACCAGACTTGAGGCAGTTCTCTGCAGGAAGGGAAATCACTTCTCTGGACAAGAGTTAACGGCAACTGTCTGGAGACAATGGTTCTCTACAGGAAGAAGAATCTGTCCGAGAGATTGAGCTGACACAGCAGATCTCCTCCCAGAGAGCAATTGGCAGCTTTTGGAGACAACAGCATGTTACATACATACACATTGTGATGGTCCAGTCTAGCTCCTCTGAAGGGCTCAGAATAAGTCCTTAAATGCGAAGGTCTGGGCTAGCTCCTCTGAAGGGCTCAGAATAAGTCCTTGTCAGGATAAGCAAAAGTCCTTGCCCCACATTGGGCGCCAATATGTCATGAGCTGTGATTTCCCTTCCTGCAGAGAGCTGCCTCAAGTCTGGTCTAGAGCAGAGACTCTCTATCTCTGGAGTGCTTCCCTCTTTATCCTCCCAGAGAATGGGCGTGGGATAATGCAAGGGCTTCTGGGAAGAATTACTTCAACCAATGAGCTTGCTCCTCCCAAGCACGCAAGCTCTTCCCCAGGAATTCACAAGTCAAACTCCCAGGAAAGTCTGGAACTAGAAAATTGTCATGTACCGACTTAGCACTTAGTAAGAACTTAATATCTCATTATCTCATTAGCACTTAGTAAGAACCTAACAGCTTAACCTCTTTTTTTACTTTTCCAGTCTTCTTACACATTACTCCCTAGCACATACTCTTCAATTCAATGACACTGGCCTTATGTATCTTACACAAACAAGATAAGCCATCTCTAACCAAGACGTGCCAACTCTAGGCATTTTCTTTGGCTGTTCCCCATAACTGGAATACTCTTCCTCTGCTCCAGCTACTAACTTCCCTGGTTTCCTGAGTCCCAACTAAAATCCCACCTTCACAGGAAGGCTTCTCCAACCCTTTTAATTCCAACGATTTCCCGCTTTTAATTCCTTTCTATTTATCCTGTATATAATTTGATTTATACATATTTGTATGTTGTCCCTCACATTAGACTTTTAAACTTCTTGAAGGTAGGGATTCTCTTTTTCGTTTTTTTTATATTCTCAGTACTTAGAACAAAGGCTAGGCATATAGTAGGAGCTTAATGTTTACTGATTATATTCACACTCATATACACAAAATATATACATATACATATTATTCATATGTATGTATATAAACGATACATATATATACATACATGTGTGTGTATGTGTACACATACATATGAAAATAGCTGTCTTAGGAGCTTTAAAGTTTCCTCCTTTTGGAGATTTTCAGATAGAGACTGAATCACCATTTCTTGTGTTACTGTAGAGAGACTATTTGGGTGTGAATTAGACTAGATGACCTCTGGGGTTGACTCCTCTGAGTTTCTGTATTCTCTTTATATCTAGCTTTATCTCTTTTCCTTCTCCTCACAGTGATTATCATGTGTGGGACTCCAGATTCTGTTAATGCTCTCAAGAATAATTATGAATCTGATGAAAACATCATCATTGTTCTGGTGGATCTTTTCAAGTGAGTATTGCTCTGAGCACTCTCCACCTTTTGGTACAGGGAGTAGAGCACTGGGTCTAGGCTGAGAAGCCTAGGTTCAAATCCCACTCTGAAGCTCATTATCTGGGCCCCAGTTTTCCTCCATATAAAATGATGAAGTTGTGCTAAATAGCTTCTAAGACCCTTTGTGACTCTTAAGCTATGATCTCAAATATTCTTTCTTATGAAACATACTCTCTTGCTACATTTTTCATGGCATCTGTGGATGATGTCCCAAAGATAAATACTGTTTTTGAACTATAGCTTTATTTCTTCTTTAAATTCCATTAAATTAAAAATCACAGGATTGCAGAAGACATTAGAAATGATCTAACCTAATTTCCTTATTTTGCAAATGAGAGTACTAAGAGCCAGAGAGTGATTTTCAACAAACATTTATTGGATGCCTGAAATTCATAAGGCATTCTCCTAGACTGAAGAGATACAAAAATATATGACATGGATTTCTAACCTCAAAGAGATTACAGTTCATTAAAGGGAGATAAGATATGCGTAGCTAAATATTATTAAAAGTGGAATATAATAAATAAATGGGGGTTTCAAAATGAAATAATGTAGTATTTCAACAGGACGAGCTCAATGGAAGGGAATTTCAAGCATTAGGAATGGTATAAGCAAAGGCATGGAGACAAGAGAGAATGGTAAGTATGGGAAAATGATGAGTAGTTCAATTTGGCCATAGTATAAAGTGAGTGAAGAAAAGTAGCAAAAGATAAAGCTGGAACCCAAATACTGAAGATCTTGAATACCAGAATAAATAAAATGGACTCTACTAAGTAGATGACATGATGGAGACCCGTGAGAAACTTTGAATGAGGCCATAATGTCATGAGAACTGTGTATTCATAAGATTCATCAGGTAATTATTTGTAGATGGATTAAAAATAAATCAATCTGAAGATTAATGCAATACTTTAGGCGGAAGTAATGCAGGCACTGAGAGTGGAAAGAAATAAAGGAATATGAAAGATATTTTAGAGGTAGAGGAGATAGGGAGAGAGATGAGGAAGAATCATAAATGATTCCAAGGTTTAAAGTCTACATCAGTTAGATGGTAGAATCATGAGCAGAAAATAAAGAAGGTGGGAAGAAGAAGAAAAAGAAGTTTAGCAGGTGGGAGTGGGGTAGGGGGAAGATAATGAGTTTATTTTTGCACATGTTGAATTTAAAGTGATGTCTGGGGACAGCTGGAAATTCCATCTGATTATACTCAGTATCACTGCTAGCAGTCACCAGACTAGAATTCATTGTGAGATGAAATAGAATAGGAATTTGAAAGCTCTATTACCCTGAACTCTCACTCACCTGCCTAGCCAAGTCTATTAGTTCTGTACATCCAAGAATGTAATCATTCTTTCCATTATAAACAGCCTTTGCTCCCAGTCTACTTTCATTACACCTGTTTTGATAAGAGGTAAGCTCTAGATAAAAAGACTTGACTTATATAGCTGATCTTTGACCTTTGGGAAATATAAGCTATAAAACATGTAGATTTTTTTTTTTTTAATTCTCTCCTTACTAAAACCAGGGAAGGAAAATTCTAGATAAGGGATCCTCTTCTCTTCCCCCACCTTTATTTATTTTTTTAACTTTCTTTCTCCTTGTAGCTACCATAACTTAATTTAGAATAGACTCAGTTTTGGAGAAGAGCCAATCGAAACTTAGTAAGTAGTAGTTCTTTGGCCATTTGCCCACTTGCTTTAGTTTGAGTCACATGACTATTTCCTAGTCTAAAGGAATGATTAATTATCAATCATCTAAGTTCAAATTTTAAAAGTTCAAACCAAAAGCTTTATTACTTTATTTACTACGTGTCATATTTTCCTAGTCTTATCATCCACACTGAATACATTTGGTTGGTTGTATTTTCACTGCAGTGGGAGAAACATGCTCTTTTGTTTGAGCTGAATGTTCAGTGCTCAGAAAGAATCAGCCCAGTCACAAGGGTTGGAATGCTTCAGTAGTCTTAGTATATTTAGCCAAGAACATCTGGTCCAAACTTCTCATTTTATAGATGAAGAAACTATGGTCCAGAGAAGCACCTCATACTCTAGGCAGTATGCATTAGAGGATAAATTTGAACTCAGATCCTCTGATTCCAGGCCAGTGTTCTTTCTACTGTTCTACACTATCTCTAACTAATGTATTTGTAAAAGTCCTGAAGTAGGCCATATTTAAATTTCTAATTCTTTATTTCCTGGAATCCTTCCTGAGGGAACTCCTCATTATTGTCATCATACTCTCTCTGGGAAGCCTTGCTGATAAATTCTAAAGGTGTTCTTTTAAAATTTGTTTAATTTTCAGTCTCCTTTGGGGTCCTTCAAGTTGAACCCCATTCTCAATTAATAAAATATGGGAAGAACTATTGAACTTTTTGTCTTATTTATACAAGGTATTCAAGTAACATAGTAATTAAGAAACAGGTAGGTAGCACAATGGATAGTGATGGGACTGGAATGAGGAAGATCTGAGTTCAAATACATCTTTAAACTCTTACTAGCTTTGTTATTCTACCACTTAGTTTTCCCATCTGTAAAATGTGAATAAAATAAGAGCACCTTCTTTCCAGGGCAATTTTGAGGATAAAAGAGATACTATCTGTAAAATACCTTGAAAATATAAACGCTCTTAACAACTCTTAACAACTTAACAACTAGAAAACTTGGATCCCCTGCATATTTACAGGAACAACATCAGAAAAATCCAAAAACCTATTTTTGCTTCTTCTTCCTCATCTGTTAAATCAGCTTGAATATCCAGTCTTGATTTCTGTTCAGATAACAATATCTGTAAAAGTTAAAAAGAATATTGTCAAATATGCCAGTGTAGTTTAGCCTCAAACATACCAGTTTACATACAAAAAGTCTAAAGAAAATATTGGCTTATTGGCTAGGACAATCTTGATATTTTCATGGCCAAAATTAACTACGAGAGGAATAAGAAAAAGTGAATTTGTGTCAGTCAACATGTATTTCTTAAGCCCCTTCTTTGGGGTAATCATCACAAACATATAGATAAAAGACAGTCTCTACTCTCAAAGAGCTCACATTCCAGTGTGGGGAAAAAGTATTAAGAACAGTGGAGCCAGCTCTAAGAGGGGCAAAGACAAGATGGCAGAGTGAAGTCAGGAAGCTGCTTAAGCTTTCCCAGTTTCCCTTGACAACCACATGAAACCAAACCTCTGAACAGAGTCTGATGGAATGAATCTACCTTCAGTTCAAGATAGATTGAAAGGACTTCAAGAAAGATCAGTCTCACTGGGATAAAAGGATTGTTCAGCCCTGCTCAGATGGTGTCCAAGAAAGCCTGAGAAAGTTCAGCAACTGAGATCTTCAGTCCTGGCTCAACAGTAGTGCATACCTCCAGCTCTAGCCCAGAAGGCAAATTGACAGCCTGGGAAATCAGGTTATTGTCTAGAAAGATCAGGTAGGGCTACCCCTGATGTGAGCAAAGAGTACCTGTGCTCAAAAGGAAAGGCACAGAGTAACACAAAAATCTTGGAATAGCACTCTCTGTGCTCCAGGAGCAGGGCCTGACCTTAAAAGTCACAAAATAAGAAAAAAAAAAAGGAAAGAAAGAAACTGAGCAAGAAATAGAAAAGAACCTTGATCATAGAAAGCTACTATGGTGACAGGGAAGACCAAAACACCAACTCAAAAGAGGACAAAATGCCCACATGGGAAATCTCAAATGGTGATATGAATTGGTCTCAAGTCCAAAGAGGCTTCTTGGAAGGTCATAAAAGATTTTAAAAGGCAAATAAGAAAGTTAGGGGGAAATGGGAAGAAAAAAAAAAAAAAAACTAGAGGTATGTAAGAGAGAGAGTCAGCTTGGAAAAGAAAGAACAAAAAATGAATAAAGAAAATAATTCCTTAAAAGTATAATTGAAAAAATGTTATAATTATAAAATTAATAAAAAAAAGTATAATTGACTAAATGCAAAAAAAAAAAAAAAAAAAATCCACTGAAGAAAACACCTTGAAAAGTAGAATTAATCAAAGGGGAAAAGAGATACAAAAGGTACTTGAAAAAAAATCCCAGCCTAATTTGAATGTTATGGAATATTATTGTTCTGTAAGAAATGACCAGCAGGATGAATACAGAGAGGCCTGGAGAGACTCATATGAACTGATGCTGAGTAAAATGAGCAGAACCAGGAGATCATTATATACTTCAACAACAATACTGTATGAGGTTGTATTCTGATAGAAGTGGATATCTTCAATAAAGAGAAAATATAATTCAGTTCCAATTGATCAATGATGGACAGAATCAGCTACACCCAGAGAAGAAACACTGGGAAATGAATGTGGACTACTTGGATTTTTGTTTTTCTTCCTAGGTTATTTTTACCTTCTGAATCCAATTCTTCTTGTGCAACAAGAAAACTGTACGGTTCTGCACACATATATTGTATCTAGGGTATACTATAACATATTTAACATGTGTAAGACTGCTTGCCATCTAGGGGAGGGAGTGAAGGGAGGGAAGGGAAAAGTCGGAATAGAAGTGAGTGCAAGGGATAATGCTGTAAAAAATTACCCATGCATTTGTTCTGTCAACAAAAAGTTATAATGGAAAAAAAAAAAAAAAGAAAAAATCCCACCTTAAAAATTAGAACTGGGCAAATGGAAGCTAATGACTCTTGAGACATCAAGAATCAGTCAAACTTAAAAGAATGAAAAAAATGAAAGAAAATGTAAAATGACTCATTGGAAAAATAGCCAATCTGGAAAATAGATCCAGGAGAGAGAGTTTAAAAATTATTGAACTTCTTAAAGGCTATTTTTCAAGAGATTTTTTCTCGCGATCATCAAGGAAATCTGCCCTGACATATTAGAATCAGAAGGGGAAATAGTCATCGAAAGAATCACCTCTGCGAAGAGAAAACCCAAAGAAACATTGTTAAAAAACTACAGAATTCTAATCTCAAGGAAAAAATACTGCAAACTGCCAGACCAAAACAATTTCAGGGAGCAAGGAACAAGAGTCAGTATTAACCAGGATCTAGTAGCTTCTACAATAAAGGATCAGAGGGCCTAGAATACCATATTCTGGAGGGCAAAGGACCTGGGATTGGACAACTTAAAATCAACTATCCAGTGAGACGGAGCATTATCTTTCTGAGGAGGAGATTGATCTTCAATGAAATAGGGTCTTTCAATCATTTCTGTTTAAAAGATGAGAATTAAACATAAAATTTGACTTTCAAACACAGGACCAATGGAATCTTAGAAATTAAGAATTGATTTTATTAAAAAACAAACAAAACAGATAAACTTTGGGCTAATTTGATTAGAAAAAGGAAAGAAAAAAAAAAAACAAATTTCCATCATTGAAAATGAAAAGGGTGAACTTACCACCAATGAAGGAGAAATTAAAACAATAATTAGGAGCTATTTTGCCAACTATGCCAGCAAGTTTAATAATCTAATTGAAATGGATGAATATTTACAAAAATATAAATTGCCAAGATTATCACAAGAGGAAATAAATTACTTAAATAACCCAATTTTAGAAAAAGAAATTGAACAAGCCTTTGATGAGCTCACTAAAAAAAAAACAAAACTCTAAGGCAAGATGGATTTACAAATGAATTCTATCAAACATTTAAAGAACAAATTAATTCCAAAACCATATAAACTATTTGGGAAAATAAGTAAAGAAGGAGTTCTGCCAAATTTGTTCCATGACACAAATATACTACTGGTATATATATTAAACCAGGAAGAGCCAAAATAGAGAAAGAAAATTACAGACCGATCTCCCTAATGAATATTGATGCAAAAAATTTAAATAAAATATTAGCAAAGAGATTACAATAATTTATCAGCAAGATAATATACTGTGACCAAGTGAGATTTATACCAGGAATGCAGGGCTGATTCAATATAAGGCAAACTATAGATATAATCACCTATATCAGTAGCAAAACTAACAGAAATCATACAATAATTTCAAGATCAGAAAAAGCTTTTGACAAAATACAGAACCCATTCCTATTAAAAACACTAGAAAGCATAGGAATAAATGGATTTTTCCTTAAAGGGATAAGCAGCATCTATTTAAAATCACCAGCAAGCATTATTTGTAATAGGGAGAAATTAGGTACATTTCCAATAAGATCAAGGGTGAAACAAGAATACCCATTATCACCACTAATATTAAATATTGTACTAGAAATGTTGGCTTTAGCCTTAAGAAAAGAAAAACAAATGAAAGGAATTAGAGTAAACAATGAGGAGATAAAACTATCACTCTTTGCAGATGATAGGATGTATACTTAAATAATCCTAAAGAATCATCCAAAAACTTACTTGAAATAATTAACAGCTTTAGCAAAATTGCAGGATATAAAATAAGCTCACACAAACCATCAGCATTTCTAAATGTTACTAATGAAATCCAGCAGGAAGAGATAGAAAGAGAAATTCTGTTTAAAATAACTATAGGCAAAATAGAATATTTGGGTGTCCACCTTCCAAGATATATGAACTATATGAACACAATTACAAAATACTTTACATATAAGTAAAGTCACATCTAAATAATTGGAAAAATATCAATTGCTCATGAGTAGGCTGAGGTAATATATAATAAAAATGACCTACAATGTTTTCCTGGTTCTGCTTGTTTTACTTAACATTAGTTCATGTCAATATTTCCAGACCTTTCTAAAATCATCCTGTTAATTAAATTTTTTATAGAACAATAACATTTTATTACTTTCATATATCATAATTTATTCAGTCATTCCTCAATCAATGGGCATCTACTAATTTTCCTTTATTTTGCTACCACAAAAAAGTTGCTACAAACATTTTTGCACATGTGGGTCCTTTTCCCTCTTTTATGACTTCTTTGGGATACAGATCCAGTAGTGGGAAGCTAGATCAAAGGGTATATACAGTTTTATAGCCCTTTGGGCATAGTTCTAAATTGCTCTCCAGAATGGTTAGATCATTTCATGACCCCCCCCAACAATGCATTAATGTTGCAATTTTCCAATATCCCCTCCAACATTTATCATTATCTTTTCCTATCATTTTAGCCAATCTGAGAGATGTGTCACCTCAGGGTTTTTTTTTAATTTGCCTTTCTCTAACCAATAGAGATTTAGATTTTTTTTTTCATTTGACTATGGATAGCTTTTATTTCTTCATCTGAAATTGTCTGTTCATATCTTTTGACCATTGATAAATGATCATTTAATGATCTTTTAATTTTGGCTGTGTTCATTTTGTTTGTGCAAAATATTTTTAGTTCTATGTAATCAAAATTGACCATTTTGCATTTCATAATGTTCTCTAGTTTTTCTTTAGCCATAAATTCCCTCCTTCTTTAAAGCTCTGATAAACTGTCCCTTGCTCTCTTAATTTGCTTATACAATCAACTTTTGTGTTTAAATTTATCCATTTTGACCTTGTTTTAGTATGGAGTGTGAGATGTAAGTTTATCATTCTATGAGAAATGATGAAAAGGCTGATTTTTAGAAAGACCTGGAAAGATTTGCCTATTAAACAAACAGAACCAGGAAAACATTGTACACCATTGAACATGGCAACAGCAAGATTGTGTGATGATCAACTAAGACAGACTTGGTTCTTGTCAGAAGTTCAGGGATCCAAACCAATTCCAAAACTTTGGATAGAAAATGGCACCTGCATACAAAGAGAACTATGGAGACTGAATGTAAATCAGCACATACCATATTCACTTCTTTTTTTTCTATAGTTTTTTTTTTCTTGTGGTTTTTCCCTTTTCTGATATTTCTCCCCAACATGATTCATAAGGAAATGTGTAAAAAAAATATACATGTGTAACAAAAAAAAATGTTTCTTGACATGTAACCAAGGAAAATGATTAAAAAAAAAAAAAAAAGAGCAGTAGAGTCATAGAACATTTTGTGACCCATATACAACTTTTTTTTTTGAGGTCAAAATGTATAAGAAAATTATCTTCAGGCTTTATTAGACCTCTTTCATGTTTTAAGAAAGCTGTTTTTGGGTATATTGTCAAAAGGGAACCTATGCTTTTTATTTCAGTAACCAGTACTTTGAGAACACCACATCAGCTCCTTACATGAAAAACGTCCTTGTGGTGACATTGAACTCTACGAAATCCAGCTTATCCAACCTACTAAATATTTCATTGGTAATCCACATTTAGTGCAATTTTCTTTGTTTTGGTCAATGGGGCCCCACATGCTAGACTTGACAACAATTTGTTTCCTTCTCATAGACTATTACCATCACACCGTGCTAAGGTTTAGACTTGAACTACTCTATTGTCACGACAGCTTCATATTGAAAGAAACATCTGTCACATTCAAGTAGAAAGATAAAAGCCCCCTAGTTTTGCCTCTCTGATAGGCATTGATATGTAATAGCATTTGATCTTCTCATTCTATCTTCCTTCCCCACCTCCTGCTATGTATCTCTTAAACAAGTCTGTCACCATTAGAAATTCATTCTTGGGTTAGATTGTTGTCCTTTGTTAAAATATCACCAGGAAGGGTGGGTAGCAAAGTAATTGTTACCAATCACTAACTTAATGTGAAAATGTTTATTCAAACTTTTTTAGTCTAGAATTTTGAGAAGACTATATTTGGAAAGGTGAAACCTTCTGTAAGGGGCCTTAGATATCTAGTGGGCATTCTGAGGACCTTGGGAACTTGGAGGGTCAGGGGTCTAGCTTGAGATGAGGCATACAAAGAGGTGGGATTATATAATTTGACCAAAAGCTATCATCCCTCATGCTATAATTTGAGACCCTTCTACACATCTCTGTGTGCTCTTTGGGAAGTTGAGAGGCCTAGTTTCAAATCTCACTCTGACTCTCACTAGCTGGGTGATTGGGCATTTAAGCTTTCTAAGCTTCAGTTTCCTTGTCCCTAAAAGAGGGAGAAAGCTACTTGTAGCATCTACTTCATAGTGCTATTAGTGAGGATCAAATGAAATAATGTGTAAATGCAGACTATTTTCCCTTCCCTTAGTCTTGCACTGAACTGAACTACGTATCCTTTTGATGAACTTAAAACTAGAATATTGGTTTAGACTCAATTTTTTTTTGTGGGGTTCTCCCCACAATCCTTTCCTTTTAGGTGAAAGATGAGTTTGTTCTTGCCCACATGGATGGAATCATGCTATTTGGACACATGGTTCAGCAAGCACTTCAAAATACATCAAATGCCCATTTTTCCCATGGTTTCCGAAACCTCACTTTCCAAGGTACTTAAGTATAAAATTCATGTGTATGAAATCAACACCTTTTAAATAAAGTTGAAGATGGGTTTTGATGTCTAAATTGATCATAAGCAGCAATGGGAAAGATTTGCTAGGATGGTCACTCAAAATATTATCCCATATCTCTTGTGTAGAGAACCACAATTCAACTTTCTTTCTTTTTTTCCTTCTCCCCGCTCTTTTAAAAAACATTCTTATGCTTCTCTTGAGTTTTGTATTTGAAGATCAAACTTTCTGTTCAGCTCTATTTCATTGAATGTCCATCTTTTCCCCTGAAAATAATGCTTGTTTTTTTTGCCAGATAATTGTCCAAGATCCTTTGCTTTCTGGAATATCATACTCCAGGTCCTTTGATCCTTTTAAGTGGAAGCTGCAAGGGGTTGGGTAATCCTGATTGTGGCTCCTTGATATTTGAATTGTTTTTTTTCTGGCTGCTTGCAATGTTTTTCCTCTTTGATTTGATAATTATGGAATTTAGCTACAATATTCCTTACTTTTCATTTTGGGGTCTCTTTCAGGAGATGATCAGTGGATTCTTTCAATGACTATTTTACCTCTGGTTCTAGGATATCAGGGTAGTTTTCCTTAATGATTTATTGGAAGATATTGTCCAACCTCTTTTTTTCATCATGGCTTTCCTGTAGTCCAGTAATTCTTAGATTGTCTCTCTTGGATCTATTTTTTAGGTCAGTTTTTCCAATGAGGCTACATTTTCTTCTATTTTTTCAATTTTTTGGTTTTTTTTTTTTTTGACTGATTCTTGATATCTCATTGACTCATCCACTTCCATTTGTCCAATTTTAATTTTTAATAAATTATTTAGTTAGATTTTTTAAAAATCTAACTTTTGCATATGTCCAATTGTACTTTTACAGGATTTATTTTGTTCATTGGATTTTTTTTTCCTATTTCATCAATTCTATTTTTCAAGGAGCTGGGTTCTTTCTCTATTTTGCCAAATTTATTTTTTAAAAAGTTTTTTTCTTTAGTATTTTTTTCCATTTCATCAAACAAATTTTTAAGGAATTGTTTTCTTCAGCCAACTTCTATGTTTCCTTTTTCAAACTCTCCAGCAAAGCTCTCATTTCTTTCTTTTTAAAATTTTTTTGCTGAGGCAATTGAGGTTAAGTGACTTGCCCAGGGTCACACAGCTAGGAAGTGTTAAGTGTTGTTTTTTTTTTTTAAATTCATTTTTCCAAATTATCCCCTCCCTCCCTCCACTCCCTCCCCCCAATGGCAGATAATCCCATACATTTTACATGTGTTACAATATAACCTAGATACAATATATGTGTGTAAATACCATTTTCTTGTTGCACATTAATTATTAGCTTCCGAAGGTATAAGTAACCTGGGTAGATAAACAGTAGTGCTAACAATTTACATTCGCTTCCCAGTGTTCCTTCTCTGGGTATAGTTATTTCTGTCCATCATTGATCAACTGGAAGTGAGTTGGATCTTCTTTATGTTGAAGATTTCCATTTCCATCAGAATACATCCTCATACAGTATTGTTGTTGAAGTGTACAGTGATTTTCCGGTTCTGCTCATTTCACTCAGCAACAGTTGATTTAAGTCTCTCCAAGCCTCTCTATATTCCTCCTGCTGGTCATTTCTTACAGAGCAATAATATTCCATATCATTCATATACCATAATTTACCCAACCATTCTCCAATTGATGGACATCCATTCAACTTCCAGTTTCTAGCTACAACAAAAAGAGCTGCCACAAACATTTTGGCACATACAGGTCCCTTTCCGCTCTTTAGTATTTCTTTGGGATATAATCCCAATAACAGCAATGCTGGGTCAAAGGGTATGCACAATTTGACAACTTTTTGGGCATAGTTCCAAATTGCTCTCCAGAATGGCTGGATTCTTTCACAACTCCACCAGCAATGTATTAGTGTCCCAGTTTTCCCACATCCCCTCCAACATTCATCATCATTTGTTCCTGTCATCTTAGCCAATCTGACAGGTATGTAGTGGTATCTCAGAGTTGTCTTAATTTGCATTTCTCTGATCAGTAGTGATTTGGAACACTCTTTCATATGAGTGGAAATAGTTTCAATTTCATCATCTGAGAATTGTCTGTTCATATCCCTTGACCATTTATCAATTGGAGAATGGTTTGGTTTCAGAGTCAGTTCTCTATATATTTTGGAAATGAGGCCTTTGTCAGAACCTTTACTTTTAAAAATATTTTCCCAATTTGTTACTTCCCTTCTAATCTTGTTTGCATTAGTATTGTTTGTACAGAAACTTTTTAGTTTGATGTAATCAAAATCTTCTATTTTGTGATCAATAATGATCTCTAATTCTCCTCTGGTCATAAATTCCTTCCTCCTCCACAGGTCTGAGAGGTAGACTATTCTCTGTTCCTCTAATCTATTTATGATCTCCTTCTTTATGCCTAAATCATGGACCCATTTTGATCTTATCTTGGTATATGCTGTTAAGTGTGGATCCATATCTAATTTCTGCCATACTAATTTCCAGTTTTCCCAACAGTTTCTTCCGAATAATGAATTTTTGTCCCTAATGTTGGTATCTTTGGGTTTGTCAAAGATTAGATTGCTATAGATGTACCCTTTTTTGTTCTTTGTATCTAATCTGTTCCACTGATCTATTGTTCTATTTCTTAGCCAGTACCAAATGGTTTTGGTGACTGCTGCTATATAATATAGCTTTAGATCAGGTACAGGAAGTGTTAAGTGTTTGAGACCAGATTTGAACTCAGGTCCTCCTGACTTCAGAGCTGGTGCTCTATCCACTGTACCACCTAGCTGACCCAAAGCTCTCATTTCTTTCCTCTCTTTTAAGAGCCTTTTTGTACTCTTCCAAGAAAGCCTTTTGAGCTTAAGAGCAGTTCATATTCCCCTTTGAGCTTCATCTGAAGGCATTTTGATTTTGGTGTTCTCTTCTGGGCTTGTGCTCTCGTCTTTTTTGTGTCCATAGTAGTTCTCTATGGTTGAAGGTCTTTTTGCTTTTTTGCTCATTTTTAAAGGTTAAGTGTGTGCTCCTAGGGAATAGGGGAGATTGTCCTATAAGAAGACAGGGGCTTTTAATTGCCTATTCTGGGGCCAGCAGTGCTACAGGTTTCCCCATTGTGCTGGGTGAACCTAGCTATGCCCTGCCTGTTATGCTGGGATTTATGGCCTCACTTTTTGCCTTCTGTAGTCGCATTGGAGCAAACAGCTAGTTTGCTAATCCACTGGCCTTCTGAACCAGGACAGAGTCTCAGTGCTGCTACATTTTGGCTAATAGCTTCTCACTAGATTCCCTATGCAAGCCTCTCCTCTCTGAGCCTCCATAGATTGCATCTTTTGTGTTTTCCCTGCCAAATTGAGACAGAGCTTTCTTAAAGTCCTTCCAAAATAATTTATGATGGAAAATTATTATACTCTGAATATTTGTGTGATCTGTCACTCCAAAATCTATTCAGAGGCTTGATCTAGTGTTAATTCTGAGGGAAACCAGGAAGAGTTCAGGTAGTCCTATCTACTCTCTGCCATCTTGGCTCTGCCCTTTCTTCCCCCATTCCCATAATTCAACTTTCAAAGAGGACTAGGTAGGATTTATGTTGACAGATGGAAGACTAAAAAGAAGGACATTAAAAAAAAAAAGAAAGAGCCACACCACAGTAATTCTAGAATTGTCTAATTTATTGAAACAGTATCCCTAGAGTTTCCCTCAAAAACCACATGAAACCAAGTCTCTGAATAGAGTCTGAAGGAATAAAATTTCCTTCTAGCTCAAGATAGACTGGAAAAACTTCAAGAAAGGTCAGTCTTAACTGGAGTGAAAAGGGTTTTTGGCCCAACTCAGACTCTGGGAAAGGTTTTTTTTTTTAATCACAGCAAATCAGCAACTAAGACCCTCAGTCCTGCTTCAGCAGAGGAACAAATCAGTGAGGCAGCTTCCAGTCTCAACTCCGAAGGAAAATTCTGGGAAACCAGACTATTTCCTGGAAAGAGTAGGCAAAACTACCCCCTGCATACACAAGGGGCCCCTGTGCTCAAAGCCTGTGCTCAGAACTGCACAGGAAGCTTGGGACAGTGTTCTCTTTTCCCCAGAAGTGGAGCACAACCATAAAAGTAAAAAAAGAGAATACACACAAAAAAAAAAAAAAAAAAAAAGAAAGAAAAGAAAAGAAAGAAAGAAGATGAGCAAGAAACAGAAAAAAATCTTGACCATAGAAAGCTACTATGGTGACAGGACAGAGCAAAACATCACCTCAGACAAGGACAAAATGTCCATAGAAGAAATTTCAAAGAGTGATATGAACTGGTCTGAAGTCTAAGGATGCTTCTTGGAAATGCTCATAAAAAACTTTAAAAGGCAAATAAAAGAAGTAGGAGAAAAAAATGAGACAGTATCTCTAAAACTCTTTTCTTCCTCATGAGTTCTAATTAGCTATCCAGAAAATATAAATTTTTCTATTTTTCAGTATTCTATATTTCAAGACCTCAGAGATCTGTAAATCATAACTGTGTAAGTGCATTATGCAGTTATCCCTTCCACATTGAGATTATTAGGAGTATGATAGCACTACCCCCAACTTGATCTGATAAATCCATATAAATTTTTTAACCTTCCTTTGTATCAGAGAAGTCTGAATTATTATGGTATGAAAGATAAAATATATTGATGTTATAATACTATACATATATTTTACTCATTTCTGAGTTTCAAAACTTTTTCTGTATCATCTGTGGCTTTTGCAAAACTCCCCCCAAATTCCCATTTCTTTTCTTACACTAATCTATAATATATGGAAATTATGATGGGGAAAGTCGTGATGTGGAAGGGATAACTGTACAATCTATTAGCATTTCTGGTTGTCTCATTAATTGTTATAGAAAAAAAAAACCTATATCACCTTAATAGTAGTTTGAAAATATGGTGAGTCTTCCTAAACTTAGTCAAGCTGAATTATGGACACCACACACACACACACACACACACAAGCTTGTACTTGAAGCTTTTCTACCTCTGAAGGACGTGTCCTTTAACAAAGTCTTCATACATCTTGGGTTGTATCCATCCTATTAGGGCAATACATTGGTAGTGATATTTATCAAGAGTTTTTGTTGCCAATTCTATGTGATGCTGAAGGCATGCCTTCTATTTCATACCTCTTCACTGACTATTGCTATTCCTTCATTCTACCTCTGTCTCCTTCACCTTAGAATCTTCTTTGTGATCTCTTAACTTCTTGCTATGGATATTACAACAGATGAAGCTGCCAGAAATTCTATCCTACATCCTGAATCCCAACATCATTCATTCTGAATGTTTTTTTGAGTGAGAGAGACTTCACACTCGCGATAATTTCTTTTTAATAAAAAAGTAATGTGGACTACAGAGATGGCTATTAGTCATGAGATACAGAAAAAGTAGAGATGTAAATTAAAAGCCCGGACTCTGAAACAAAAAACTACTCTTTGTGTTCCCCATACCTCTCCCATGAGATTTTTTTTAGAAATTTTCTTGCCATCAAAAGCAGAATGGTTCCGTGAAAGGAGCCAGGGTTTTGAAGTTTGAGACCTCAATTCAAGACCTGACTCTACCACTTCCATCCTGTGTCATCCTATGGGCAAGTAACTTGATATCTCTGTACCTCTGATCCTCACCTATAATGCAAGGAAAAACCTGAAAATCTCCTTCCCAGATCCATGATACCATAGGCCATCATCCTTTTACTAATTTCTCCTGCGTTGAGTTTTTGAATAATTTCCAGAGTCAAGCTGGCACATTACATTGAAAAGAGAAGGGAATAAACAGTTCTATAGCACCTATTATGTGCCAAGAACCGTATTAAGTTCTTTGACAAGTATTCTTTCTTTTGATCAGCTGATAGAGCAATTTACAGTCAAAAGATCTGAGTTCTATCTATACTTACTAGTTTTATGATCTTAGTTCCTCATCTGTAAAACCTGAGAAGTATACTGGATGTTCTCACGGATTTCTTCTAACTCTAAATTTATGATGCTATGATACAGTCTAGAAGAGGAGACATCCCCCCAAGATGAGTCTCCTCAGCATCCTCAGAGATACATGAAATACATGAGATACAGAAACCTCTTTTTCACCCTTAGATGGCAGCATAGTCCCACACAATGTATGTGAATGGACTGAGGGAGGCAGAATGACTGGTGAAGAAGGACCAAAAGCTTTTTCTTCCTGTATTTTGGGACAAACGGACATGAGTGCTGAAGTGGTAGATTGGGGAGAGAAAGAAAAATGTGCTTTCGGTTTTTTCATCCACTCTAACAATCATTTAAGCAGTCTTTAATGGCTGTGTCTGCCTGAGGCCGTTCCAATTCATCATTGGCTGGAATAAGCTGAAAAACACTGTGATCCTGCTATTTCTATTGGACTCTCAATCCAAATTGCACGAACTACAGCTGGTGGAAATCCTTTGCTTAATGGTTGTCCTGATGCAAGTGGCAAAAATGAACAACTTGCCTTGAATTTTACACATTCTTAGGAAAAAGTTATTGCCAATCAATAGGAAACCATCCCTGAGTGTCTAGATATCTGTTATACCAACCTGGATGCTCTGTGAAGAGAGTTTTTCTCTTGAGTAAGAACTTACCTTTCTGTTTAATTTATTGAGTATTCCTAGAAGAAGTGTTCTTCAGAGATTTCCAGGGAGAACTAATTCAGTACATCCTTTTTTAATTAGTTACTGGTAATAAATGGTCATTCATTCAGTTCCATTGCAGCATAGCATCATCTATAGCCTGAAAGTATAAGAAATTTGGCGGTGCCATTTGTTTTCATATTGTGGGGCTAGATATTACAAGCTTGGGATAATTTCTTTTCCATAAAAGAAATAATCTTGTGGACCATCAAATGTGTAATTTAAAGTCCAGACTTTGAAACAAAAAGTCTTTCTATTTATTCCCCATACCTTTCCCTTAAGGCCTTCTCTAGAACTCTCTAGCCACATAAAAGTGGAATGGTGTAGTGGAAGGCTCATTGGTCTCTAAGTCTTGAGATTTTGGACCTGTCCCTTCCATACTGTGTCAGTGTCTTAATGTCTCTAAGGTTGAATTATTGACTACTAATCCTTACTGATTTTCCCCTTAGGAACTCTAGGTCCTGTGACTCTGGATGAATGGGGGGATATTGACAATAATGTGACTCTTCTGTATACTTCAGCAGATACATGTGAGGTATGTTGGCTTCTAAAAGCTGGATAAGGAAGGATTATTAGAATTGTAAGAATATTGTGGGAATGTGGCAGAGGGGATAGAGTGCTGTACTCAATGTCAGAAAGAACTAGATTTGAACTTCAGACAATTGCTAGCTAAGTGATCATGGGCAAGCTATTTAACATCTTTTATTTTACCTTCTTTGTCTGCAAAATGTATATAATAGCAGTACCTACTTTCTTTGATAGAGGGATTTTTTTCAATGAACTACCTTCTTCCCCTCAATAAGTTAAATTATTCCAGAGGACAAAGGATATACATTACCTTATAGTAATCTCATCTTTCTATAAATTTCATCATCACTGAACTCCTCCCATTCATTTGGCAGTTATTTTGTTACTCTATAGAGAGATGCTATATCTGTGATTTCATTGCTTATTGGGAACTCTTTGAAGAAGCCTCTTCTACCAATGCAGGTGGGCACCTTCTCTTAAATTTATTATTTTAGAGAGCTGCCTAATGTGCTGAAAGGTGCTTGCTTGCATTAAAAGGGATTTCCTTCCAATAAACAATGAAATACATCATGCCACTTTATTATTACTTCATGTTGTTATTTACTTATTTTAATCTGTATCATATGACCTTTCTATTCACATCCTAAACTTAGTAAAAGTAAGAACTATCTTTTTGCTGTCCTCTCCCTCCCTCCCTTCTTCCCTCCTTGCCCCCCTCCTCCCTCTGTTCTTCCCACTTTTCTCTCCCTTCCTCCCTCCCTCCCTTCCTCTTTTTCCAAGTGGGCACAGATAGAGCAACATATATGCTTGTATATGGTATCAGATTTGGGCTATAGGTGCAGTTTGAGGTTTCTGCTACAGAAAAAAGCTCCTTGGCCAAAAGAGAACTGTGTCTGAGTTAACCAAATTATAGGTTCAATAATAATTTAATTCCCATGGATAGGAGGAATGGAGAAGCACTCTCAAAACATCACTGTGCTGCAAAGTGCCAAAAAGAGATTCTAATGTAGTTGAAGGGGAAGAAAAATAAATCACAAGAAAGGGTTTATTTTTTTAAATTGTCTTAAATTATGAACTCAACAAACATGAATATTTCAATAAACTAAGAGTAGGAAAGAGTGTTAAAAACTTTGTTATGTACATTAAAAAGGTAAAGTGTACCTGAAATATAACACAATAGGTATAAAACTGATCATCTAAATCCCCTTGTGGACTTCTCTCTTGTCTTTAACATTTAATTGATGGTTTATGTTTTTCATCACTCTCAATACTATCAACTTCCTGCCCACTCCAACCTCCCAAACTGTAACCAGCATGTATAAATGAGGAAATAAATCTGCGTTTTGGCCCTGTCTTAAATGACATGCCTTCTTCAGCATCTTTCATCCACTGTCTCTCTGAGAGGAAGTGGGAAACAGAGGGATGCTGTAGGATTCTCAAGTTGGTCAGAGAGATAATTGTGTAATTTTAAGTGTGAGTATTTACACCTCAGAAATCTGCAAATACTAAAAATCAGGGCTTGATTTATAGTCCTTTTGATTGTCTAAACAAGAAAGAGATTGAGAAAATGCACATTAAACTTAAAAGTACATATATCCTGTATACATATTTCTTTTTTTTTTTTTTAGCCAATAGTTAAACATTTACCAGCACACTTTTAGATACATACTTAATTTTTATCAGTCTTCCAGAGTTGCTATTGGTCACTGCATTAATCAGAAGGTTTGTTTGGGTTTTTTTTTTTTGCTGAGGCATTTGGAGTTAAATGACTTGCCCAGGGTCATACAACTAGGAAATGTTAAGTGTCTACAGCCAGATTTGAACTCTGGTCCTCCTGACATCAGGGCTAGTATTCTATCCACTGCACCATCTAGTTTCCCAGAACTCCAAAGTCTTAATTATGTAAATTGTCCCTCTGGATCCACTGGTTTGATTCTGCATTAGTTCATACAAATTTCATAATGGTCTAACAAAATGCTTCTGTCTTTTTACTGGCTTCCCCCCCCCCCCATTCACTGCCACAGTATAAACAGCTTTTGCACTACGACACTCATCTAAATAGGACCGTTCACTTTGCGGATAAACCTAGTCTCACCTGGAAGAATCAGAAACTTCCCAATGATGAACCAGGAAAAAGTAAGTAAGGCATTTTTGATGAATTTTCATATAATAAAGTTGTTTCTGATAGCAAGGAGTAGATCCCATTGTTTTATGTAGCATGTTTCTAGTGTTTTAATCTTAAACATATCATCTTAAATATATTTGCCAATTTGCTGTGTAGATGTAATATGGCTTGAGACAAAATAATCCTTTTCACTTTCAAACACCAGTGCTTTGGCTGAAAATCTATTTAGGAATGACATAGAACCAGTCCCAAATTAGTCTTTATCTTTGATTCTCTAACTAAAGCTTTATCTAAAAGCCCATGAATTTGGGGGAAAGAGAAACTAAGAAATTACTTATATGGGCATTGGGAGTTTCCAATCTGGTCAGATATAGGCTGATGGTGCCTGGCTTATTGTTAAGACTTAGAAGAAATTGAGATGAATTTTAGCATAGTTCTTATAGGATTAAACACCTACTAATGGATGGTTTGCCTACAAAATATGTTTGACTTTTTAAAAGGTTTCCAATGAATTAATTTTAGGATAATATTTTTAGGCAAATATTGTCTGTAAATAAAATGTTGATAGCTGTTACCTTACTTTGGACTATGATCATAGTGCTGTTTGGGAATAAGACAAATCTTTTAAATGTGATTTTTAGACATCTTAGAATCTCCCTACAGACTTTCTTCAGATTAAGCATTTCTACTTCCTTTATTAACTCATCTGACTGTCATATTGAGCTATTGATCTAAATTGAGCTCCACCAGATCTTTTCCAGATAACTGTTTGTCTACCAAACCTTCTCTGTCTTGTGAAGATGATTGTTGAACCCAAATAAAGGACTTCAAATTTGTCCCTATTAAATTTCATCTTATCAAATTTGGCCCATTATTCTTCCCTACCAAGATATTATTGGATTCTGATTTCTTTATGTACAATGGATTAGCTATCCCATCTAGTTTCACGCATGTTGACTGCAATTTCAATAAGCATGTCATCAGTACCTTTATCTAAGTTATTCATGAAAAAAAAATAAGCAACATAGTATCAAGGACAGATCCATGGAGCATTTACTAGAGACCATCCTGAATCATTCTATTAACCTAATAATGATTATCTTTAGATATAATCATTCAACCTGGTAACCATATTATCATCTAGCTCAGCAGCCCACAAAAACAAAACTCCTGAGTGCTTCTTAATTTAGATTAGAATATAATTGGGAAATGTTTCATAAATAAAAAAATGAATAAAGATATACTATAATTTAGGTAATGTTAATATTGTGGTTTTCTAAGTCAATATGCAGCCTGTAGGGATCTGTTTCAATTTGAATTGGATATCACTGACCTCCCCTGTCTATCTCCATTCTTTGTATAGTATGACTTTTAGTTCCCTCACCTGATTGCCTGCCTTTAGACATACTCTAGGTAGTCAATGTCTTTGAGAAAACACAGAAAATTATTTTTCTAAGTTGTCCAGAAATACTAATTACTTTTAAAAGCTCATTCCCAATACTTTTCCATCTTCCTCTTTTAACATTGCTTTGACATAGTGGTTTCTATCTATTGGAGTTAGGTGGCTCAGTGGACAGAATTCTAGGCACTGGAGTTAGGAATAACTGAATTAAAACTCGACCTTAGACACTACTGTGCAACCACAGGCAAGTCTCTTAATCTCTGTTTGCCTTAGTTTCCTCATCTGTAAAATGGGGATAATAATATTACTTGCCTTCTAGGGTTGTTATAAAGATCAAATGAAATGATAATTATGAAATATTTAGCACAATGACTGGAACATAGTCAGAGCTATATAAATGTTTGTTTTTTTTCTTCTGGCATAGTAAGGGTAGGGAGTAGAGCATATGTACAGATCAAGAAGAATGAAACTAATTGCAGAGAAAAGTTTAGAGTAAAAGCTAGATTTTTTTGTTTCCCTCTAAGTACCATTTGACAACTATGATTTTTAAAACAAATGCTTTTAAAGACTTATTCTCAATGATTTGTGGTAATGTATTATTCTTTGTCTTCTCTACCACAGACCCTGAAATCCTGATGATTGCTGTCTTTGCCCTAACAGGAACTGTTATATTTATACTACTCATTGCTCTACTGGTGCTCAGGTACCTCTCTTATTAGGGGGTATCACACACACACACACACACACACACACACACACACAAAACTCTTCTACTATTCAGAATGATCTTAATCCATACTTACAAGGAGGGAGCATGATCATGGTGTAGTGGATGGAGTACCAAAATTGGGAGTCAAGAAGACAGGATTTCATAAAGTCTAATAATTAGATCTAAACATGGAAGAGGCTTCATAAATCATTTAATAAGCTAATTACTCTAAATTAGGGGGTTACCCTTATTTAATAAACAAGTAAACTGGGACCCAAGCAGCTCTAGCAAATTATTCTAAGTTATATAGATGGTAAATGTTAGAGATAGGATTTGAACCCAGGTCTTCTGAATACTTTGATACCTCCCAAACTTCATCTCTGATATTTACTCGTTGGAGTTGGGTAATTGCTTATCCAACTCTCCGAGCCTCAAGTTCTTTATCTATAAAATGAGGATAAATAATATCCTAATGCATGTAAAACTTTGTACAAAATTTTAAAGTATAATAGAAATGGCAGTAGTATTATTCTTTATTATAATTATACTTGACATTATTATGTTCCAACAAACTCTAAAGAGGTTTATCTATTTAATCTGTTGGTTTATTTATCCATTTTGAGGGGATATCTGGATTTACTTATGATTTTGTCAGTATAGGAAATTACCAGTGTGGGAACTCCCTATCCTGTATGCTTAGAAACAGGTCCATCAAGTCTCAACTTGGATTAGTATCAGGAAGGCACATTGTACACACTCTAAGGGCAGAATCCTCATTGGCCAGGGTCCTGTTACATAGATTTCTACATGAATCTATTTATCTATACCTGTATTATACAATATATTTGTACATATGTCTGTGTAACTCCATTTTTAGTTAGCAATGAGGTATAGAATCCTTATTGGCCAGCATGGAAGATCTCAACATTTTTCTCCTCAATTCTCAGGGAAGTGACTCTCTTAAGAATTAATGTAGTCATACTAATTAACAAATTTGCTCTATTCTTTGCAAAAACCTGAGAATATGGACTGGACTGAAGCACATCAGATAGAGTAAACAAAGCTTTTCCATAAGTGGCTATGACAGAAAGTAAAGATGTGGACATAAACCCACATGAAGGCAAGAGAGCTACCACCATCACTGCCATGGTGGATATATGGGGTAACCAAGACCAAGGAGCAATGTTTTCTATTTTGTTTTATTTTATTTATTTAATATTTTCTCCTAGTTATATTCAAAACAAATTGTTTTTTACAATTGTTTTTAAAATTTTTGAATTTTAGGTTCTCTCCCTTATCCCCACCCACAATTAAGAAACCACATGTGAAGTTATACAAAACATTTCCTTAAAAGTTAAATTGTAAAAGGAAACATAGATCTCCCATCCTAATGAAAATAAAAACACTTAAGTTAAAAAAAAAAAGGAGAGAGATAGAGAGGAAAAGAGAGGATGCTTCAATCTGTATTCAGATATAATCAATATGGATGGAATTTTTTTTTATCATAAATCCATCAGAGTAGTTGCAGATGATTGTCCTACTGAGAATAGCAAAGTTATTCACAGCTGGTCATCCCAGAACATGGCTGTTACTCTGTACACAATACATTTCACTTTGCTTGAGTTTACAGAGGACTTTCCAGGTTTGGGATTTTGTTTTTCTGAGAGCATCCTGTTCATCATTTCCCATAGAACAAAAATTTTCTTTCACAAACACCACAGTTTATTGAGCCATCTCCCAAATGATGGGCACACCCTCAATTTCTAAAATTTTTTTTTGTCCTGAGAAGAGAGTTGTTATGAATATTATACATACACACATATAATTTTCCTTTCTTTTAAAAAAATCTCTTTTGGTATTCATACCTAATAGTAGTTTTGTTAGATCAAAAGATATGCATGAATTGATAGCCCTTTAGGGCCAGATCATATCTTTTGATCATTTATCAATTGAGACATGGTTCTTAATTTTTATAAATTTGACTCAGTTTCCTCTGTGTTTGAGAAATGAGGTCTTGTCAGAGAAACTTACTTTGAAATTTGTTTTTATAATTACTATTTCTAACTATAATTCCCCCTGTTTATTCTCTCTTTCCTTTTACCCTGTCCCTCCTCAAAAGTGTTTTAGTACTGACCACTCCCTCTATGCCCTAATATGCCCTCTTTTTTATCACCCTCCCCCATTCCCATATCCCATTCCCCCGCCCATTTTCTTGCAAGGTAAGATAGATTTCTATACCCCTAGTGAGTATGCATGATATTTCCTCTTTGAGTCAATTCTAAAGAGAGTAAGGTTCACTCATTCACCCTTTTCTTCTTTTCTTCCCCACTGTAAAAGCTTTCTCTTGCCTCTTTTCCACTTTTCCTTTCCCCTTTCTCCCAGTACATTCCTCCCTCACCCCTTAATTTCATGATTTTTTAAAAAAGGTATTATCCCTTCATATTCAATTCATATCTGGTACCTCTGTCTCTATATAAGGAATAGTATGTTTTAACTCTCCATAAGTCATACCTCTCCTCACTTACGGATCAAGCCATTTCTGCAATGTCTTTTCAAATTATACATTTCTTGGATGATGTTTTTTATTCTACTTCTTGTATGCAAGCTGCCATTAGTAAAATGCCACAGTCAATTTATGCCTTTGCATTCTCCTTGAGTTACCCATAATTTTGATTCTTTAAATACTGTGGTGTTCCATGACTCATGACCACATAGCATTAACACGAAGATTTTTTTTTTAACCAGACCTGTGATTTCTTTACTACAAGGAGCTAAGGATGAGCAGTTTCCTCCTACCAAAGCATATGGGCACCTTCTTGTCAGTTTAGAGACTGAGACAAAGAGGAAATGAGATTTAACTTAGGGCCATCCTGGCAGTGGGTGTCAAAGGCAGAACTGAAAATCAAGTCCTTTTGCATCCAAGGGCAGCTCTCTAGCCACTAAATCATGCTACCTTTCTGGGAGGTTCCTGATGTTTAAAAGATATATATATATATATATATATATATATATATATATATATATATATATTTTTTTTTTTTTTTGTCAGGATTATCTTGAAATCATTGAAATCTCTGTACTATTTCACAAATGGAGTCTAGTTCTCTTTTTTTGTACTCAATTCTGGAGCCATCATGCTATCTATTGAAGTATATATTTATATGTGTGTATATATTATATGTACATATATATTGTACATATCTATATCTATATGTATATATTACACATATATATGTGTGTGTATGTGTGTGTATATACATATAAATATAAATGTATTTATTTATTCATCCTATATCAATGGGGTTAGAAATGGGGTTAGAATATGATCTGGAAAATCTGAATAAAATATTTTGATCCTTCCTTTGCACTAGAGAAGGTGTCTGAATTATTATGATATTAAAAAGAAAAATATGTTGATATTACATAATAATATAAATATATTTTATGAATTTCTGAGTTTCTAGACTTTTTTCTGTGTATTCCAATGGCCTTTGCATGTCCTCTGCAAAATTCCCCTCAAAATTCCCATTTAATTTCTTATGGTATTCTATGACATATTGAATCTGCAAATGAGGAAAGGCATCATGTGGAAGGGATAACAATATATATATATATATATTTATATATATATATATTTATATGTATATATATATGTGTATCTATGATTTTAAAATTAATTTTGATTCAATAGAGAAATGGTTTTAAGATTGGTTATGTATCTGTACCTTATGAATAATTGTCTTTTAACCAGAATATTTAATAAACAAGAGCACCTTTGTTCTGGTATAGAATTGACTAAGGCTGTTCTTTGGTACATTAGTTTTAATATTGGAACAAAAATAAAGAACAAAAACTAGATCATTTGACAGTTAACCAAAGGAGATTTACTTAGCCGTAGCTAGGACATCTCAGATTGATTTAACTAAAAGAATCTCCCTAAACTGAGGTATCTCTAGTGATTAAAGAGGGCATCTAGTGCTCCTTAAGAATGCTTCATACTCAGAAACCAGGAAGGGATGACAATAGGCCAAGCCTTTATTTTCTTCAGCTAACTGAGTCTTGAGGAAAGGGTCAATATGTTTTTAGTAAAAACTGGCCTTATTTACTTGTAGAGAGGGGTTAGGGTATTTCTCTTTATGTAATTCTGCCTAGAATGTAGTTGGTTGTTTAGTCATTTCACTCTCTGTGACCCCATTTGAGATTTTCTTGGCAAAGATATTGGAATAGTTTGCCATTTTCTCCTCCAGATCATTTTACAATTGAGGAAATTGAGGCAAAAATGATTAAGTGACTTGCCCAAGGTCACATAGCTAGTAAAACATCTGAAACCATATTTTAATTCAGAAAGATGAGTCTTCATGACACTCTATCCACTTTGCCACCTATCTACCTCAACTTTAGTCTACTTTGTGTGTAGTATACATTTTTTAGTTAACCAATCAATAGTCTCTAAGCTGAGGAATCCACTCCTCTAGTTTTTTATTTGGAGGTTTATACAGGTAAGTGGACAATAATGTTCTCCCCAACATGATGGAGAACATTATGCTATTTCACCATTGGATAAGAGAAAATTCAATATTTGTTTATGGGTAGGTTAAGAAGGAGAATCAATGGCCTCTTATAACTTCCTAAATTGAGAGTCTTGAGGAAAGAAATTAGTCTAGAATAAGGTTGTAAAAACCTTTCCTTCATAACATAGTAGCTAACAGAAACTTCCAAATAAGGGAAACTAATAAGATGAAGATACATCTCAAAGAAGTCAATAACTGTAGAGAAATAACAGGATTTGACTAAAAACTAAGTATCAGACATGAAGATAATTGATGAACAAAAAAAACTCCCAGAAGGGAGGTTAACTCCTACTGGTTTCCGTTGAAATGTTCTCTATAAGAAAAAAAGCTAATTATTTGTGGGGCCCTGTTGCCCAGCATGAAAATCATTTGGCACTGCTGGGGTGAGAAGCTGGAATGTTCTTAATCGTGATTGGAGTGAAATTCTAAGAATGTCAGAGCTAGAGGGGGCCTTAAAGATTTCTAGTCCAATCCCTTCATTTTATAAATGCGAGAAGCTAAAACCCCATGAATTTGTGACTTGTCTAAGTTCATGCTGTTTAACGGCAGAAACTTTGATTTAGGCACAAGTTTTCTCACTACAAGTTCAGTGCTCTTTCCACTATGCTAGACTCCTTTATAAAATGTTAAGAGATTTTGGTACTCCTGCTGAAAGAGCCAGTTTTCTGCATGGTGGATGAATAATTAACAGGGAGTCTCAGAGGCAAACTAATTCAAGGGCAATACTGTTCTTACATAAATTGTATGTATTTATACAAACTGGTCCATCTTCTTGGACAATTTTTAAAATTAAAATTTAGCTTTAAGGCTCTAAATTTCTTGATCTTTGTCTTTTACTTTTTAGGATGGTAGAGTAGAAAGGGCACTGCACTGGACCTGAGGGTCAGGAGATTTAGATTTTAGTCCTATCTCTTTCTCTAGTTCACTATGTAAGTGTGGGGGAAAAATAAGCAAAACAAACCAAAACAAAAAATTGTCCTTTTTTTAGCTTTCAATTTCTTCATCAGTAAAAAGGGCAGGAGGTTGAATAAGATAACCTCTAAGGTTCACTATCACTTTACAGATCTATAATTCTATCAAAAAGAACAAGAGGAGCTCAGAGCCAGAGTTAATAAGGAGATATAAAGGTTCAACAGAAAGCTTTATTGTAAGACCTTCAGGCCACATTTTGGTGAATATAGAGGTAAATCATTTGTCCATCCTACTTCACCATACCAATTAATAATGATTACCTGAGAGAATCATTGTGTTTCAATTTTCTTTGAATATTCTGAGGAATATATATATATATATATATATATATATATATATATATATATATATACACACACACATATATATATCATGTTGCTGATAGCCACCAGCTGATCAATTTTATTTATGTAAAGGAAAAATAGAAAGAATAATGAACTTCGTCAGAAGAAATGGTCCCATATTCCAACAGAAGAGATTTTACTTCTGGAGACTAATGAGACTAGCCCTGCTGTGAGCCTGAAGGTAAGGCCAAAATCCTTCCCATCTCTTTTCTGTTTAAGAACATCAAGAATGGGTAAATTTTTTTACGAATAATTTTCTAAGACCATGACCAGCACTAGACAAATGAATTACATTTTTTATCACTCTTTCACCAATATAATTTTTTTGATATTTGCTTATAATCCCTCAGGATTCTACTTTTTGCTTTTCTATATGGAAACTAATTAATTTGATAAACTCATTGGTGCTGCTGTGCTAGTAGGTACTCATAGATTATGCTTTTCTGGTAATATATTTGCATTTTAATAGTAACTTTTTATAAATTCTGAGGCACGTATTTCATTCAGAGGTATGCTGGTAAAGGTTTAAAAGCCAACTGTCAGAAACATACTTAAAGTTTAATCTGTTATTAATATATTCTCCATCACTTTCTTAAGACTAGACAATTGATAATACAATAAATCGAGCATTTGTTTATAGTATTTGTATGTTTCCAAGGTATAATAATTCATATGAAAATTTGGTTCTCAGGAGACAAGTGTGAACTGGCTCTAGTGTATCCTTGGGTCATTCTTTATAGAAAATCAATGCAGTACATTTCTGCCATTCCTTTCTCTTAAAAGAAAGCTAAACAAACAAAGACTATTCTTCCCCCCCCCCCCCCCCCCGCCCCTGCAAACCACCTATTCCAGCAGGGTATAACCTGCTTAGAAATGGCAATTGTTGACTGAACAATACTTTTTGATAGCCAAAAGATGTCCCTAACTACATGATCAGTGTTGTTAGACCTCATTCTCCTCATATTGCCTTCCAAGTGCTCAAAGCCTCCCACTGCCAGCTCCACGTAGGGTGTCCTACTCTCAACAGTGTTTCTTGTTCCAAAATGAAATCTCCTTTTCCCTGACCTCCACCATCAAAACTGGCTAATCTCAATTAGGTACTAAAAGGAAAATGAGCTGATTAAACAAACTCACACTGACACAAATGAATGAACTTGTCCCCTGAATTTCTCTAGAAATGTTGGCATTTTTACAGCTGGAATCAAAGTAAATATGTGACAGTATAAGTGCTTCAAAGAGAGTGGTTTAAGTAGGATATAAGAGAAATAGCCTCCGATACATAGTAGATATGTAACTCTAGGCAAATCCCTTAACCCTATTTGCCTCAGTTTTCTCATCTGTAAAATGACTTGGAGAAGAAAATGGCAAAAACACTTTGCCAAGAAAACCCTAAATGGGATCATGAAGATTCAGATATTACTGAACAACAACAAGAGAGATTTTGGAATGGGACTAGGATGTGAGTAGAAATCTTACAAAGCCACTTAATCATAATTTGTAGGCCAATGTGTTAAATTCAGATTTTAAAAGGGCCAGTAAACTATATATAAGCATCCCTTTGGAGGCATATTAACTTAGAAAACCACATATTAACAGTATGTATTTTAATTTATTTTGCCACATATATCACCATCACATTTTAATGTGTTTCACACCTCACTAAGAAATATTGTGGATCTCATTCTGCCTTCAGATTGTGTGCTTGATACTTCTGTTGTAGGTGATCCCTAATATACCTGTGCATAAAGTCAATTCTATTTCTGCTCCAAAGATTTCCTCAACCACCTGCAATACTATTTGAAATTCCTATAGTTCATGCCCATGGGCTAAGCTATTATAAGACTTTGAGCTCCTTGAGGGTAGGCCTTATTTTAACAGCAGTCAAGATATGTCAAGTGTTTTGCAAGCCTAAAAGCACTGCATAAATGCGAGTTATTCTAAATTTCATAATTAGCATTAAAATGTGCATTCTCCAGGAACGGTAACACATTAAACTATAATAACAATTACCTTGGAAGGAATAATAATAAAAGTATTTATGTAGCACTTTAAAGTATACAAATATTATCATATGTATAATATGTATATATACATTACTATGTTATTACATACTATTATATATTGTAAAGTCTTAACAGATATTATCTTATTTGATGCTTGAAAGAACCCTGGAAGATAGGTGTTATTGTTATTGCCATTTTACAGGTGAGGAAACTGAGTCAGACAGAAGTTGAGTGACATGTTCAAGGTCATACAACTAGCAATTATCTGAAACTGTATTTGAACTCAGGCCTTATTGGTTCTAGAGCCAACATTTTATCCACTGGGTCACCTAACTATTTATGGGACCAATAACAATAGCTAATACCAAGAATAAAAATAGATAGTATTTATATAGCAATTCAAGATCTGCACCTTACCCAAGTCATTTTATTTCTTATGAGAGACTCTGGATAGATAATTTTACAGAATAGAATAAGGAAGCAACAGTAAAGAACATATAGGGCATTCATATCACATTGTGACTTGAGTGGCAATAAGATTTGGAGATCCAGAATCTGGAATTTTACCTGGAAAGAAGAGAAGTTGATAGATATCTTAGGTATTTCAGAGGTAAAATTCAAAGCAATCAGTTGGGGCAGGAAGAAAAAGATAGTTACCACCTGTCTAGGCATGCAAAGGGTCAAGACTAATAGGGTCAAACGAGACAAGTAAACCAGGCTAAGAGACTAAGGAAAGAAAAGGGAAGCTAAACATAGCTTCTATGCAAAAACAGACAGGTATGATAGAAATTATAGAATTATATTATTTAATATTTTGGGGATAATTTAATAATTTTAGTAATAATGCCAATATTTTAATAAAAGGATGGTCACTTAGTTGTTGTCTCTCTTTTAGAACAAAGGCAATCATGGTGGCAAGCTCATAGTCTATATACCCTTCCAAGATTATATAATTATATAATTATTATATAATTTACCCAACCATTCTCCAATTGATGGACATCCATTCATTTTCCAGTTTCTAGCCACTACGAAAAGGGCTGCCACAAACATTTTGGCACATACAAGTCCCTTTCCCTTCTTTAGTATTTCCCTGGGATATAAGCCCAGTAGTAGCACTGCTGTGTCAAAGGGTATATACATTTTGATAACTTTTGGGACATAATTCCAGATTGCTCTCCAGAATGGTTGGATTCTTTCACAACTCCACCAACAATGCATCAGTCCCAGTTTTCCCACAGCCCCTCCAACATTCATCATTATTTGTTCTTGTCATCTTAGCCAATCTGACAGGTGTGTAATGATATCTCAGAGTTGTCTTAATTTGCATTTCTCTGATCAATAGTGATTTGGAACACTCTGTCATATGAGTGGAAATAGTTTTAATTTCATCATCTGAGAATTGTCTGTTCATATCCTTTGACCACTTATCAATTGGAGAATGGCTTGATTTCTTATAAATTAAAGTCAAATCTCTGTATATTTTGGAGATGAGGCCTTTATCAGAACTTTTAACTGTAAAAATGTTTTCCCAATTTGCTACTTCCCTTCTAATCTTGTTTGCATTAGTTTTGTTTGTGCAGAAACTTTTTAATTTGGTGTAATCAAAAATTTCTATTTTGTGATCAATAATGGTCTCTAGTTCTCCTTTGGTCACAAATTCCTTCCTCCTCCACAAGTCTGAGAGGTAAACCATCCCATGTTCCTCCAATTTATTTATGATTTTGTTCTTTATGCCTAAATCTTGGACCCATTTTGATCTTATCTTAGTATGTGGTGTTAAATGTGGGTCCATGTCTAGCTTCTGCCATAAAAGTGTCTATCTTGAGGATATCCTATCTGCTAGTATATCCTAGCTATGATTTCCAATTTTGTGAGGAGCAGAATTGACCCAATAATTTTGGGTCTCACCTTATTTATTTATTTAATGCTATATAATCTGCTTCAATCTATGCAAGTAGAGAGAATTACATGCATCTGCTTGAATTAGTTCTTGTTACTGTTAGCTCTTTGTTCCCTTGAAAAGGACCATGACATCAAGGAGATAATGTCATGCCATGTGACTGAATTAGATTTAAATGAGGGAAGGCTGTTTTCCCTCAGCACCATTTGTGTCCAGTGGCAAGATATAAGTCAGGATGACTGGAGACGATCTTAGATGCAGTGGGACACCTTGGTCTTTTTAAGCTGAGGTCTGTAACAGGTCTTAGTTTGATTAAGCCAAAACCCAATCAATGATTAAGGCTAGATAAAAAATGAGGCAGAGAATGGCCTTTTTTACCCAGTCAAAAAAAAAAAAAAGTCAATCTAGAAGGGTTCCTGACCAAAACAGAAACAACTGCTATTCACATTCACTCTGAGAAAATCAGGGTCCAAACAGTGATCAACTGGAGTTTGGGCTTGTACTTATTGTTGGACAATCAATGAGAGTGAGAGAGATTGAGGTTTAAAGTATGGTTCTTAAGAAATCTAGCCCCCAAACCCCAAGATATCTTGCAATGTTTAAGTTGTCAAAATTCACACTCTTTTGGGCAGAGCCTTGGCACGTAATGGGTACAATACCCCATGTGGATAGAGGGAAGGGAAGCGAAAACAAGGGAAGGAAGAAGTAAAAGAAAAGAAAAGAAAAAAGAAAAGAAAAGAAAAGGAAAAAGAAAAAACAAAACAGAAGAGGAACTATGTTGTCCAAATAGTAACTCATTGAGGTTATTGATTGTCCTTTGTTCTCGAAGAAGGCCATGACATCAAGGAGGTGACATGTAATGTGGCTGATGTAGCCCCCAGACGATGGTAGGCACCAGGGGACATACTTCGGGAGAAGCACCAAATGTTAGGCTTCAGTCATGTGAAGAATTCGTAGTGGCCAGAATCTTTGGCAAAAAATAGGCTTTTTTGTTTTGTTTTTTTAGGAAAAGAGGTTGCAGACAAAATGAAGAGATACAATAGACACTAGGAATGGTAAATATAAAATGAGTTAGAAGAGCATAGAAAAGGTTTTTATGAAAGGGCAAGTTCTCTAGTGGAATTTGCCATTTACTTGGAAAAAGGAAGCATTACATGAGGTTGAGATATGACCTTAGCTAGCGGGCTAAGTCCCTTGACTTAGCCTTCTAAAAGAGTTGATTAGCTGTAAGGAGGAGAAGTAGGGTCAGGAGAAGAGAGGTACCATAAGGCATGGTGGGGTCAGAAGATACCACCTGGCATAGGGGAGGGGTAAAGGGAAAGACACTGCTAGATGGAGTGTCATGGTGGACTAGGGCAGCAGGTACGGCATGGGCCCTGAGTAGATTTAGAGGGACATGACTGGGATTTCTGACAGGACTTGACAAGGTAAGGCTGCCCATGATCTCTACAGAGCGAGAGCCTCAGGTGTTTGACATAACTTGGATTTCAACTGGATGACTTCTCCAGAGTGTGAGACCACAGAACTAAACCTATCTTATCAGAGCCTTCTCCCTGCCTGTCCCAGGGAATCATTTTTATCGATGTTTCAGCTTCTCTCTGTCCACTACACCCATCATTCAGGACCTCCTCAACACACGTGACATGCAAGTTTATTGGATTTCACTGAGGGAGGGCTGTGCTAAGTCACAAGCCTCACTTTCTCTTCCTGAGCCATCTGGGTCCAGTGGCCAGAGATAGTTCAGGGCTGGAGATGCCCCTGGATGGAAATGGGAGTGGTGATTAAACAGAGTTCGTGACCCTGGTCCAAGGAAGGCCAGACCCTCTCAAAGTTGAGCTATCCTACTGGCTACCCTGAATGATAGGTGCACCATTTTAGGCAAAGCTATGCACCTTTGGTAGTCATAGAAAAACATAATTTGAAAATTGCAAGTCAATCACAAACAAGAATTTAAGGAGTCCCTGCTAGAGTGCACTGTGATGGAGTGAGTAGAGTTCTGGGCCTGGAGTCAGAAACTCATGAGTTCAAATGTGGCTTTAGACACTTACTAGATGGGCAAGTCCCTTAGTTTTTTCTCTGCCTCAGTTTTCTCAACTATAAAATAGGAATAATAACAATAATAATACCTGTCTTCTAAGGTTGTTGTGAGAAATAAGTATGCAATTAGCACAATGCCTGGTAAATAGTAGGCACCTGATAAATGCGTGTTTCCTTCCTTTCTACTATGTTCCAGGCATTTTGCTAAACATTGAGGATATAAAAATAGGAAAAAAATGAATGGTATCACCAGCAATAACAATAATAACAAATCCAGTTACTACTCTTAAAAACTCACAATCTAGTGCAAAGAATCTCACTACTAATCTAGTCTAACCAATATAAGAAAGGAATGCCCATAATCCATTTAATGCTAGATGAGCTTTTGGACATGATGTTATGCCTCTAGAATGAATAACCTTTTCCTCTGTACCAGATTGATGAAGATAAGAGACGTGATACCATTACAAGGCTACGTCAAGGAAAATATGACAAAAAGGTAGTTGGACCTCATCCTTTCTTTTCTCTTTTTATTAAGGAACATGTGTGTTTAAATGATGGACGAGAAGGGAATCATTATGTACCTCTTTCAAACCTTAGCTGAAGCCCAATGCTGAGCCTTTAGAGCCAGTAGCCTGGGGCTGGGGGTTCCTGAAAAAGTTCCAGTGGGTTATTCCCGGGAATGAGAATGGAAAAGTTAAGAACCCTGTTACATGAGTTAGAGAGCTACAATCACTTAGACTCCTTTCCAAGACACATTCCCTAAATGTTGGAGGGAATATGTGTGTGTGTCCCTGATTATGAGGGATGGGAGGGAGAAAAAAAGTTCCAGGTAGTACTGACACCTAGATCAGCTCCAGTATAGACTCAGACACTTAAATCTTGTTAAATTAGGAGTGTACAGTCCAAGGTGGGACCAGTCTTGGCAAACCTCCTGACTTTACCTGATCTGTTCTTGGCAGATAGTGATCCTCAAAGATCTCAAGCACAATGATGACAATTTCACTGAAAGGCAGAAGATAGACCTGAATAAGGTATGTGATTATTCCCTTTTCAAAACCAAATTCTGGATTTTCTATCATTTTTGTTAAGAGCAACTCCATTTATTTTCCTAATTCCTTAAGGTCACTGTGGGGAGTAGTCAAGGGTAGGAAGAAGAGATCAGGGTCACCGTCAACAATGCTCTTCTTCTTACTGGGAATTCCTTGTAGATATTCCTACCTGGCATAGAAGGGAGTCAGGAATAAAAGTGAGGGGTGTGTGTGGCTGAAACAAATTGCTTAATTTGTGGACCAGTTTAGCATTCAAAGTCTTCTCCTGGATCTCAGACTGCAAGATTGGGGGCTAACCTGATCCAGATGTTACATGTGAGATAAATTGGGGTCTAACATGATCCAGATGTTATATGTGAGAGAACAGAGTCATGTGATAGGCAAAAAATCAATGAGCTCAGAAGAGCCAGGTTGGAAACCTAGCCCTACTTGTGTTTTAGAACCACAGAATCCCAGAGTGGGAAAGCACCTCAGATATTATATAGTCCTGACCCATGCCAAAATCTTAAACCCTGTATTAAAAGAATTTCCAACAAGTTTCAGATGGACAGTCTCCAGAGATGGAGATCTCATCACCTACTCAGGCAACCTCTTACACTTTAGATATTGCTCCCTCATAGTGACCCCACATCTGTCTTATTGTAATTTATTCTTATTGCTTCCAGTTCTGTCCTCTGGAGCCAAACAAAACAAATCTAATTCCTCTTCCACAGGCTCGTCCTTGAAATATTTGAAGCCATATTATGTCTCCCCACTTAATTTTCTCTTCTATAGGCCAAACATCCGCATTTCCTTCAATTAATTTTCACATGGCATTATTCTGGGTCTTTTTACCATTCTGGTTACCCTTCTCTGAGTACATGCTAGCCTTGGCTTGAAAGCCTTTTAAAAACAGCCAAGATTAGGAGAAAAGCTGAAAGCTGGGAGGAAATTTTTTTTACTACAAATTTCTCTAAAAATGGCCTCCTTTCTCAAATATATAGAGAACTAAGTGAAGCAGTGAAGCTTATAAGAATATGATATATATATGTATATATATACATACCATTTATATATATATATATATGTATATATATATATATAATAAGAATAATCCCCAATTGATAAATAGTTAAAGGATATTAACAGGTAGTTTTCATAAATCAAAGCTATCTATAGCCATATGACATAATGCTCTTAAGTTGCCATTAATTAGAGAAATTAAAAACAACTCTGAGATCCCATCCTACACCTCTCAGGTTGGTTAATACGACAAGAAAAGATGATAAATGTTGGAGGGAATGTGAAAAAATTGAAACACTAATGCATTGTTTATGGAGTTATGAACCATTCGGGAAAGAAATTTGGAACTATGCCCAAAGTGCTACACAACTGGGCACATATCCTTTGATTCAACAATATCACTTCTAGGTGTGTATTCCAAAAAGATCATTAAAAATGGGAAAGAACTTGCATGTACAAAACATTTATAGCAGCTCTTTTTGTGGTGGAATTGGAAATTGAGAAGATGTCTGGCACTTGAGGAATTGTTGAAGAAGTGTAAAATATGATTGTAATCATTGTCCTATTGTCCTATGAAAAATTTGAGTAGGATCATTTCCAGAAAACCTAAAAAGATTTAGATGAACTGATGCAAAGTGAAAAATGAGAAAGAAAATAAAATTCAAGCAAACAACAACAAAAAGAGTGAAAATACTATGTTGTGATCCACACTCAGTCACAGTTCTTTTTCTGGAGGCAGTTTGACTCCTACAGTCCTCTCTCTGGGTACAGATGGCTCTCTTCATCACAAGATCATTGGAACTGGTCTGAAACATCTCATTGTTGAAGAGAGCCAAGTCCATCAGAAATGATCATCATATGAAATTAAAACTATTTCCACTCATATGAAAGAGTGTTCCAAATCACTATTGATCAGAGAAATGAAAATTAAGACAACTCTGAGGTATCATTACCCACCTGTCAGATTGGCTAAGATGACAGGAACAAATAACGATGAATGTTGGAGGGGCTGTGGGAAAACTGGGACACTGATGCATTGTTGGTGGAGTTGTGAAAGAATCCAACCATTCTGGAGAGCAATCTGGAATTATGCCCAAAAAGTTATCAAAATGTGCATACCCTTTGACCCAGCCATACTACTACTGGGCTTATACCCCAAGGAACTACTAGAGAAGGGAAAGGGTCCTGTATGTGCCAAAATGTTTGTGGCAGCCCTTTTCATAGTGGCTAGAAGCTGGAAGATAAATGGATGTCCATCAATTGGAGAATGGTTGAGTAAATTATGGTATATGAATGTTATGGAATATTATTGTTCTATAAGAAATGACCAACAGGAGAAATACAGAGAGGCTTGGAGAGACTTACATCAACTGATGCTGAGTGAAACGAGCAGAACCAGAAGATCATTATACACTTCAACAATGATACTGTACGAGAATGTATGCTGATGGAAGTGGATTTCTTCAACATAGAGAAGAGCTAATCCAATTCCAATTGATTAATGATGGACAGAACCAGCTACATCCAGAAAAGGAACACTGGGAAATGAATGTAAACTGTTATTTTTACCTTCTGAATCCAATTCTTCCTGTGCAACAAAAAATTCGGTTCTACACACATATATTGTATCTAAATTATACTGTAATATATTTAACATATATAAGACTGCTTGCCATCTGGGGGAGGGGGTTGGGGGAGGAAGGGAAAAAATCTGAATAGAAGTAAGTGCAAGGGATAATGTTGTAAAAAATTACCCATGCATATGTACTGTCAAAAAATGTTATAATTATAAAATAAAATAAAAAATTAAAAAAAAAAAAAAAGAAATGATCATCATATAATCTTGATGCTGCCATGTATAATGATCTCCTGCTTCTGCTCATTTCATTCAGCATCAGTTCATGTAAGTTTCTCCAGGCCTTTCTGAAATCATCCTGTTGGTCATTTCTTACAGAACAACAATATTCCATAATATTCATATATCATATATCAACCATTCTCCAACTGATGGGCATCCACTCAGTTTCCAGTTTCTTACTACTACAAAAAGGGCTGCCACAAACAGTTTTTGCACATGTGGTTCCCTAGTAAAGGCTTATTATAAAATTCAATTTTATTTTAGTTTCAAATTCACATTTTCTCTCTCAACTCCTTACCTCTCATATCCATTGATAAAGCAGACATATAGTCAAGCAAAACAAATTTCTCCACTGGCGTCCAGCATCTTTCTATCTGGGAATAAAGAATATGTTTCATTATGAGTCAGTCCTTAAAAACTGTGGCTAGTTGTTTTGAAGATTAGAGTTCCTTTGTTAAAAGGCTTAATCTTAAGGGACCTCAAAGGAATAAAAAACGTTTTTTATGCCAACATATTGGTTACTGCTCTATGGGCATTCTCTGACTGTGTTACTAACTATAAAAATGTGTTATCCTAGTTACTACAGATTGACTATTACAATCTAACCAAATTCTATGGTACAGTGAAGATTGATGCCATGATCTTTGGAGTGATTGAATACTGTGAAAGGGGATCCCTTAGGGTAAGTAACCAGACTTTCAGTTTCCTTCTTTATTCAATTTTAATACTTTACTTTTGTTCTGAAAGAGGAGGAAAGTCTATCTTTTAATAGAATCCAGGGAAAGCTAAGCTAAGAGATCATCTAATTTCGAATTTTATGGCTTTTGGAGACTGGAGCCTTGATCATTCAGCTGATCATGGAGCAGTCAACTCAGAATTTGAATAATCAGTCTTATAGGGTTACTTTAACAAGAAAAAAATTAGATGGGAGATGCAAAAGAACAGTGAAGGGAAATTTGTGGGGTTTTCCATCTTTTATCTAAAATAAGAGATTAGAATTTAAAGTAGCTACCTTGAGCATTCATCCTACCAAGTTCACTTTCAAATTTATCATTATGGTTGGATAAGTCAGCTTCTTAGCTACTGCTGGGCCTGGCTTCCATTCCTTCAAACTATGCTGGTGAGTTGGCTCATAGTAAATCCTGATTTGGACACCTATCACTAGATTTACAATATTTCCAAGTTCACAATATGTTCCAATATTCTTTTATTTTATAAGCAGGAAAAAACAAACACAAAGACATAAAGAGGCATATATTCAAAGGGTCATATATCAGTCCTATAAAAGAAGAACATGAAAGACTTACCACATTCATTGGTGATAATGGTATATAGTTGTCTTTTTTTTTTTGCTTCTTTTTTGGTTTAAGTAATAGAATCATACACACACACATATATATGATATATATTTAATTAAAGGAAAATGGTGGAATGTTTCCTTTCTCAATATTTTTAGGAATAATTTTTGTAGGACTTAATGGATGAATTTTACAATAGTTTTTTTTGTTTTATTTTGTTTTTAATGTTTGGGAACCTTAGGTAAATATGTCATGAGAAATTCACCAAGGAACCACGTGCTTATGAAATGCCAACTCTCTCATATCTGAGTGGGTTGTGTTCAACCTTTTTACTTTGGACAAAAATGAAAAAAATAAAGAAAGCTCTATTGAAGACCTTGTAAGTCTTCCTAGTGATCAAATATACTTTGACAATTTATTTAAAATTTTCAAGGAAATTCATAGGTATATTGTCCCATTTTAATCTTTGCTATTCAAGGATCCTCATCTGGAGGCTTTTTATTATTATTAATAATGTAAGATTAACATCCTTCCATGCCCAATGACATTCCTCTTTCTTTTTTATTTCACTTAGGAAGTTTTAAATGATACAATTTCCTATCCTGATGGCACCTTCATGGATTGGGAATTTAAAATCTCCGTTATGTATGACATTGCCAAGGTAAGTAGATGGCTTGCTAACACTAAGTTACCTAGAGAAAAATGTATCATGTTGTCATATCTACTCTATATTCAAGGCGTTATACTTTTCAGCCAAATGTAAGTCAGATGAAATTCATTCATTTCTTATCATATTAAATGATTGTAAAATAATTCCTAATACATACCAAATAAAGTTTATACTTTCCTAATAAATTATTCAGTTTATTTAGTAAGAAGGGCCCCCTTGCAGTTCTCTAAAATTTGCTATGTCTTTCTGCCTTTTAAGGAATGATTGGTAGTATAATTTCTGAATATAATAGTAGTGGTACATGAATGATAAACTGATGATATATAACAAATTAGGCAGAGAGAAGTACCTTTAAGCAAATGGAAAATATTGCAGTGAGAAAACTCATTTTGGCATAAAGTGAAGAAGATTTGAGAGAAAATCTAGATATACAATAAAATGATGGCTTTATCAGAACAGTCACTGGGTCTAGTCTGAGTTAAATTCTGGTCCTCCCCTGTACCTAGCATGATATTATATATACAATAGTCCAGTTCTTCTGCACTGGGTTTTCCAAATCACTTCTCTTATAGTCTTCATAGTGGACTACCATTACCTCCTATCAAGACCTTTCTGATCTCTGCAATGGATAGTGAACTCCTCTACATAAATTATGGTGTATTTACATTTTATGTATTTTTTATTTACTTCTCTGGATAAAGTTGCTCCTCCAATAGAGAGTATAAGCTTCTTGAGGATGAAAACGTTCATTTTTGTCTTTGCATCTCAGAACCTGCCCCTCACCTAGTGCAGAGTGATTGTGATTAATAATGTATATTGAGTAAAGGAATAAATAACTAACATAGTGCTTTGCATTGTTGATTTTTTAGTAAATGTTTGGTTTAATGGAATGTTTGTAAGTTGAGGGAGAGAAAGTCCTACAATTTCAGATAAATTTCTTGAAGAAAATGACAACAGAGGCTTGAAAAGGAAAGAAAAATTTTCTTTCTATGTATAGTATAATGAGGAACTTAATGGACAGTGATTCAGAAAATCTATATTTAAGTTCCAGCAGAGTTAACTTAAAAGCAACATGCTTTCTTCAATCTTGTATCCTGATCTTTGAAAAGAGAAAATCATTTAGTAGAGAAAGCACTGAAATGTGGATTCTAACACTAGTTGTTTGACCTCATTATTGTGTCCATTCATTTCAGTTGTGTCTGATTTTTCATAATCCCATTTATGATTTTCTTGGCAAAGACTCTGGAGTGGTTTGTCTTTTCTGTCTCCAGCTCATTTTACAGTGGAGAAAACTGAGGCAAACAGAGTTAAATGACAGGGTAAATGCCTTAGGTTGGATTTGAATTCAGGAAAATGAATGTTCCTGAATCCAGGACTACTATTCTATCCACTACACCACTTAGCTACATCTATAACAAAATCCATTGTACTCTCCTTTGATCAAAACACGACTTTGTTTTATGTTCAATTCTGAGTGCTACATTTGAACAATAGCATTAATAAGCTGAAAAGCAGAAGATGATGAACAGCATAGTAAAGGGCCTTGAAATCATGTGCTGTGAGTATGACTTAAGGAACCTGGGGATGTTTTGTCAAGACAAGACTTAGTAAGTTGAGAGTAAGAGGTACAGTATAACCATATTCAAGAAATTGAAAGGCTGAGATGGGAAGCATCAATTATATTTATTCAGTTTGGTCAGAACTGTGAGCAATGACTGAGTTGTAGAACGGTAAGTTTAGCCTAAAAGTAAATTTGCTAACAATTAAATCAAATGGGCTACCTCAGAAGGTAGTTTGTTTCTTCTCATTAGAAGTCTTTGAGCAAGTCTTTGTTGGACAACTTGTCAAGCATGTTATTGAGAGAGCTTCTCTCCAGATATAGTTCAGACAAGAGAGACCTAAGTCCTTCCAACTCCAAGATGCTATGATTCTATGTCAGGTGCTCCGATTCCAACATTTACAATTCTTTCCACTATATTACACTTTCTCCTTTAATAGACTCAGAACAAGGGATTTAAAAAATACTAAAATACCAGATCACCAGTTGGAAAGTAAATCTATTACCCTGTCTAAATTCTACTTCCTTTCCAATTCTTTCTGATAGAATAATGAAAAAAGAATGGGAAGCATTGATTAAGCACATTTTATATGCCAAACACTGACCTAAGTGCTAGAGATTCAAATTCAAAAGATAGAGTCCCTGCCCTCAAGGAGCTTACATTCTGATTGGAGAGGCAATATTTTTAGAGAAGTAGAAGCTAGGAAAGTATGCTTTGGTTTGGTAAGTCACAGGAATGAGTAGACCATTGACAGACTCCCTCTACTATCTATGGAAATACTGATTTAATTATATTTTCTCAATCAGTCAGCATTTATTAATTGTCTTCTGTGTGCCAGGCACTAGGTTAACTGCTGGGAATAAAAAAAAAAAAAAAGAAAAGAAAGGGAGGACAGGAAGTACTCTTTACATGGCAAGAAGATGGTTAGGGTGGAATGTGAAGCATGATTAAATATGGAGGTCCATTTAGTTATGTGAATTTGCATTTACAATAAGGACAGTGTGAACAAGGCAGGGGTTCCAAAACTGAATGGATTAAAGTGGAATAGTTTAGAAATCCTATGGTTCAGAAGGGCCTATAGTAGAGCAGATGGCAAGGTGACTGGGGTAAAAGAGGAAGCATGGCTGGGACTGTCAAATATTTATAGTCCATTTAGTTATGTGACTTTGTTCTCATTACTTATCAATTAGAGCATCATGTACCCTAGAGTGGGAATGCCAAAGTTAATGAGTTAAGATCTCCCCCCTTCCCTACAAGGCATGGTTTCTGGATGTCCATTGGTACAAAAAGTGAAGAAGCAGGGTGGATGGCCAGAACTCTGCCAGGGTAGAATAAGAAGATAATTTCATGTCTTATGGCACAGAAAAGCAACTACAAGATTCCTGGTCACCAGGGGATGACGAACACAAGATCTCCATAACAAAATGAAACATAGATCCTAGAATCAGAAAGGACCACAAAAATTGATTTGGTCCAAATCCATGCTTCCTAGGTGTTATTATGTCCCTTACAGATTAAAGAACTGAAGTGCAGAGAAATGAAACAACTCAAAGGTCACATAGCAAGGAAGTGGTAGAGGAAATTATAAATATCCTTGTCACCTCTCTCCTAGAGCAATTCCCTTTTCATTATGGGAATTTACTGACCTTTTGTTGATGGGAAATTTAAGTTAAACTAGTTATCTTGAAGATAACCAAAGTTTTATTACATTGTTAGCATATCATTTTAGGCCTCATATGCTGAGAAAAATATGTGTGCAATGGTTGGTGCATAGCAATTCCTCAATAAATATTTTCTGATTTTAATTGAATTAAATGAACTGAAAAGTTTAATTAACTGAGCTGGTGGATTGCTGTATTTTGTATGTCCCCTAATTTGTTCACTATTTTAAAAGAAAATCATATCTAAAAACAAAATATCTGTGAATTCTCAGTTATTTTCAAGGCTATCAGCTATTTCATTTCTTTTCTTCTTCTTTTTTTTTCTGTTTGAAATTGGAAAAATGATAGGGCATGTCCTATCTGCACTCCAGTAAAACTGAAGTACATGGTCGTCTGAAGTCTACTAACTGTGTGGTAGATAGCAGAATGGTGGTGAAGATCACGGATTTTGGTTGCAATTCCATTTTACCTTCAAAGAAAGGTCAGTAATTATCCTATTTAACTATAATTTCCACACTTATTGGTGACTTTAATCTCTGGGTTTGAACTTTTTTCATAATCACAGCTGAGCTATTTGTATCATAGAATAGAGTAATGGGGGGCAGCTAGGTGGTACAGGGGATAGGGCACCAGCCCTGAAATCAGAAGGACCTGAATTCAAATGTGCCATTAAACACTTAAGACTTCCTGGCTGTGTGACTCTGGGCAAGTCACTTAACCCCAATTGCCTCAGCAAAAAAAAGAATAGAGTAATGGGCAATCCTCTCCTAGGTGGTGAAGTAGATAGAGAGAGCATCAGGCCTGGAGTCAGGAAGACTTGACTCTGGGTAAGTCACTCAACCCTGTTTACCACAGTTTCCTCATCTGAAATGATATAGAAAAAAGAAATGGCAAACTACTCTAATATCTTTGCCAAGAAAATCCCAAATGGGTTTACAAAGAGTTGGATATGACTGAAAACAACCAAACAACAACATATATTTGTGTATGTGTGTGTGTGTATATATATATATATGTGTGTGTGTGTGTGTGTGTATGAATATAGATGTGTATATATGTATATAAATAAACATATATATTATATACACACATATGTAGATACACACATAATACTAGTTATGTGTATATATACACATGATGTACACGTATGTAAATACATATATGGTTTAATTATATACATACATGCACACATAGTGTAGATGTATATATCTACATATATACTATTTAAGTGTATATATACATATATACATTACATTATCAATTATACTATTTCACTGCTATGTGCAAGCAGTCACCTTCATGGGGTGAAGGATTCCTGGGAGCCTGGTGCTGAGACCTGTTCTGCTGCAGATCATCATTTACCTTTCATAGGAAGTCTCTAAGAGAGCTCCATGTTCCATGAGGGCAAGAAATTGTTTCTCATTGTCAAATGCTTCATCATCCCTTCTCCTCAGGAAATCATGTTGGGTACTTAGGACTCATTTGTTCAGAAAATTATGAAGGTCTTGGGGTCAGAGTGGAGTGAGGAGATAGGGCAGATCAAACATTGCCTTTTTAAATACTTCTCCCAATTCTTTATACTAAGAAGTCTACACAAACTCCACATGGAACAATTTTCAATGGCATTAGTGCCACGTGAAAAAGTCCCATTCAGCTCAGTTCTTAGACTGTCACTGAATTAAGTCTGTAGGGAGGAACCAGATCTATCAAATGATCCCATGGCTGATTTTCTAGTCCAAGCTAGATATGCCCATCATTCCCAAACACAGTTATTCAAATTCAATAACTGAAACTTTACTGTACTTACCATGTTCAGAGCATTATTTTCAAAGATTCAGAATATATTCCCATCTATCTGTAGTTGCTGCATGTTCATGGACAGCTTGCTGACTTTTTAATCCTCCTGGATCCTTAAAGGCCCTTTCCCTGACCCTTGAGAGGAGACCTAGTGTGTGGCCAGAAGCACAGAACTTCCAGAGTACTAGGCTCCCATGTCAGAACTTTCAGTCACCTAGACTTCCCCTTCCTCCACATTGCTCTTCCCCAGAGTGGACTAGAAAGTCAGCCTTGTGGTCATTTCAATTCAATACTTTCACCTTTATCAAATGTTCTAAGCCATGTCTGATTCATATTCATCACTTCTTATAGCAAAGTAACATTTGATTGAATCTTCTCTATCAATCCCCTTTATGAATATGAAGAATTTAGGAAAGCATGGGAAAATGATACCTGTCTTTATTTTTTAGAGAATGAGAACTATAGGAGTAGAGCATTGCATAGATCAATGTCAGACTTAGTTTATGAGCTGGAGAGTTTTGCTGAATTCTTTTCTCCCAAACTACCTTTTTTAATCTTTGTTACAAATAATAACTTGATGGGCATAGAAGGAATATGTTAGGGAATGATAGTGATGTTAAGAGAAATCAATAAAAAAAATTTTAAAAGAAAAGAAAAAAATCTAATTTTAATAGAAGCAGTAAGGTAAATGTTAAACCTTTCCCTTATACCAGCATTACAATAAACTTCTATTTGGCTTTGAACGTCTCCTTCCTCCCCCCCAAAAAAAAGAAAGTAAAAGAAAAAAACATTCTTCCTCTAAATTCAAGATAAGCTTTCTTTCAGTTAGGTCAGATTATACAAGCAAAGAATTTGAAAGGAGAAAAGGGTTTTGGGGGATGGATGAATGAAAGATGTTTCCACCCTCAACTGCTTTTGGCACCTCAGATCTGTGGATGGCTCCTGAGCACCTCAGAGAAGCAAATGTGTCTCAGAAAGGTGATGTGTACAGCTATGGGATCATCACACAAGAAATTATACTTCGAAGAGAAACCTTTTATACCCTGAAGTGTCGGGATCAGAAAGGTAAGGGTATCACTTACTAAGAGCACTAAGCTAATTCTGCTACTAACTCTAATATAAGGACATTCATTTCATCCCTGCATAATGAAGCACACCGAGCTTCAGTTTTCCTTTTCTATAAAATTGGAGCAATGATCTCTGTTCAGAGAGGTAATGTGGTATGGTAGATCGAGTCAACAAGATCCAGATTGAAATCATCTTGTCTCTGACACATCCTGGCTGTATAATTCTGGCCAAAATTATTAAACCTCTCACTGACCCAGGAAAATCTGGATGAAGGTTAAGTGGCAGAGGAATTGCTGTTCTGCCTTAGTAGATGTCAGTCGATGAAAATTTAATAAGTGTCTAGTAAGTGCAGCTAGGGAGTACAGTGGATAAAATATCAGGTCTGCAGTCAGGAAGACTCATCTTGAGTTCAAATTCAGATACTTACAAGCTGTCATTTAACCCTGTTTGCCAAGTTCCACATTTGTAAAATAAGTTCCACTCCAGTATCTTTGCCCCCAAAAAAACCCTCAAAGAGTTGGGTACAACCAAGCAACGACAACAATAAAGTTCCAGGCATTATGATAAGATCAGTCTAGTCCAAAAAATAAAACATTGATCCTATCGACTTTACAGAATTCTTATGAGAATTAGATGGAGGCTCATTTGCTAAGATGACAAAATGTCATTCCTACCTTATGAAAGGGGTTGTAGAAATCAAATGATAAAATCAAATTCTATTTATTAGAAACAATATGGAGTATCATCATTACAGTTATTATTGTGGGTTGGAAAACCTTCCCATGATCCCAGTTATTCCTTTCTCTAATGATCCCAATAGAAGAGACATCTTTGTTCGATACTTGTGCTCAATCATTTACTCTAGATAGATGACGTGGGTCATGTTCTTAATCACAGAATACTAGCAGTTCTTACATTGGCTAGCTCCAAACACACCTCATCCCTGGGTCTTATGATGTTACTGCAGCAAGGGATAATCTTATTTTCCTTTCCCTTTCACCTGGTGGTTTTGTTTGATGTGGCTGACAAGGAAATAAAAAGTGCTTGTCAAGGTAAAGTTTGCTGAAAACCAATATCCAGGCTGCTATTGAAATGTCTAATTACTGTGTATTGCCTCCTTAGAAAAAATTTACAGAGTGGAGAATTGCAAGGATTCAAAACCATTCCGCCCAGACCTCTATCTGGAGACATCTGATGAAAAAGAATTGGAAGTAAGGCATATCCTCCAGGAAACCCTTCTCTTACCTCCATAGCATATCATTCTACCTACATCAGCCACAGCTATTCACCAGATGATGGTGTCCAAAAATGTTAAGAAGTGGAGCAAGAAACTCCTATTTTACTTACCTTCCTACTCTTTTTTTTTTCCCTTCACTATTCACTTGTTGTCATATTAATTCATCAATTCACCTTGTAGTCACTTGGTTCATCTGCACAATCATGAATACACCAGCCCATGCCATGCTCTTCCTTGACTCAGGGAGACACTTATTGCTGTAGAAAAAGACTAAAACATGAATTCAGAAGACCTAACTTGATCCCATTTACTTGCTCTATCACATTTGGTTAAGTCATTTAACTTTTCTGGGTATGTTTCTTTGTTTATAAAAAGAAAGGGAAGAGAAGAAGGAAGGGAAAGGAATAAACATTTACATAATCCCTACCTACTAGTGTCAGGGACACTAAATGCTTTGCAAGTATTACCTCATTTGATAATACACAAGAATGTCAATCCTACCTTAGAAGAGCTATTGTAAGGATCAAATGATAGAATAATAAATACTTAGTAGGGAAGAAAACTATCATTTATATAGCCCTACTATGGGCCAGATATTGTGCTATGTGACTTTACAAATATTATCACACTTGATTCTCACAACTATCCTGGAAGCTAGAGAGTATAATTACCCTCATTTTATAGCTGAGGAAACTGGGGGAAACAGGAAGGCAAACAGGTGATGTGCCTAGATAACACAGCTAGTAGCTGTCTGAGGCCAGATTTGAATTCAGATTTTCCTGACTCCAAGCCCAGTGCTCTATTCACTGAACCACTAGCTACCTATAAATTGTAAAGCACAATAAATCTAAATTTTTATAAATTTTAATATAGGTATTTACATTGCACACGTGCATGAATGCATTATTTATTGCCATGTAAGGCAACACAGTATGTTATTGTTAGGTTTTTTGTCTGTCATTCTCAAAAAGAACCAAGAAATCAGGCAAGTGAAGCCATGGCATGCAAGTAAATTGGATTTGAGGGAGGGAGGTCTGTGCAAAATCACCAGCCTTACTTTCTGTTCCAGAGCCATCTGGAGCCAGTGGCAAGATGACAAATGGAGATGGCTCTGGATGCAGTAGGAGACCTTGACTTTTTTAAACTAAGGTCTTTAACAAGTCTCAGTTTTACTGAGGCAATGGCCTGTCAGTGATTAAAGCTAGGTAAGAATTAATGCAAAGAATGGCCTCTTTTATCTAGTCAAATAATAATAATAAAAAAATCAATCTGGTAGGGGAAGAAAGAACCTAAGATAGTTTTCAATAATCATCTTTACAAAACCTTTCAACATTCATTTTTATAAGATTCTGAGTTCCAAATTTTTATTTCTCCATACTTTATGATCCCCCTCCCCAAGATAGCAAGCAATCCAATATATGTTTTACATGTACAAACTATTTTAAATATATTTCCATATTAGTCATGTTGTTAAAAAAATCAGAACAAAAGGGAAAAACCACAAGAAAGAGAAAACAAACAAACAAAGGTGAAAATATTATGCTTCTATCAGCTTTCAGTCTCTCTCTTTGAATGAGGATGGCATTTTCCATTGGAAATTGTCTTGGATTGCTACATTGCTGAGAAGAGCTAGGTCCATCATAGTTAATCATCACATAATCTTAACTGTGCACAATGTTCTCTTGGCTCTGTTTACTTCACTCAGCATCAGTTCATGTAAATCTCTTCAGGTTTTTCTGAAATAAGCCTGCTCATCATTTCTTATAGAACAATATACCATAGATTTATTCAGTCATTATCCATCACTTTCCAGGTTCTTGCCACTACCAAAAGGGCTACTACAAACACTTTGCACTTATAGGTTCTTTTCCCTTCTTTATGATCTATTTAGGGTACTAACCCGGAAATGCACTGCTGGATCAAAGGATATGCAGTTTTACAATCCTTTGGGCATAGTATCTTCTTACTCTCCAGAATAGCTGGATCATTTCACAATTCCACTAACAATGCATTAGTGTTCCAGTTTTCCCATATTCCCTACAATCTTTATTATCTTTTCCTGTCATTTTAGCCAATCTGATAGGTATGAAGTTTTTTCATTACATTTCTATAATAGGAATTTAGAGCATTTTTTTCATGTGATTATAGATGGCTTTAATTTCTTCATCTGAAAATTGTCTATTCATATCCTTTGACTATTTATCAAGTAGAAAATGATTTGTATTTTTATAAATTTGACTCCGTTCTTTCTATAATTTAGAAATGAGGCCTTTATCAAAAACACTGGCTATAAAAATTGCTTTCCAGATTTCTGCCAAACAACTTTCAAAGACAATAATTTGCAGAACAGATTTTTTTTTTAGATCGATAAATAAAAGGTTTATTGTAGAAATTTGGAAGTAAAGTTCAGTTAGAAAGACGCCAGGGCCAAAGGTGGCTGCTGGGTGGGCAGGAACCCCTACATGGCTGGAAGGATACCATGTGTTGGCTGGGAGGGGTCCTGCCCCCTGCAGAACAGATTTCAGTTTGACTTGGTAGAGTATTTCCTCACCAAGAATATCCTACATTAACGAAATCGTAGGTCCGATCCAATAATATAAACATAATGCGATAGATATATAATAGTTTACTTAGGTTTTATCATGGTGTTTGATAAAAAGAAAACCCTCAGTCTCTTCTTGGGTCAAGAGAGATGTAGGCTAAATAAGAGTGTAATTAGACATATTTGGAATTATTTGCATAACTGGTTCCAAAGAGCAGGTGTTAATATGAAGAGTTTGGGTTACTTTGGATTAATTGGGATTGTTAATTTGAAAGAATTTGGATTAATATGATGTAGATTGAAAAGAGAACGGTAGTAGAGTTCTTAATCTTGTGCTGTTTAACATTTTTTATTTAACATTTTGATCGGTGACATAATTCATCAGATCAATGCCAGAATGAGTTTTAAAAGAACTTAACAGGTTGGGACCTTTATCTAAATGAAATACAATGAAATTCAATCAAGGGTAATGTTTAAAAATTGATATTTCATATAAAAGATGGGAGAGGCATGTCATTAGATAGCAGTTTGAAAAAGATCTGTAGATTATAGTTAACGGCAGTTTGATAAGAATCAATAACGTGGTATAGACTACAAGAAAGCTAATAAGATGCACAGGCTTCATTCAGAGGTGTAAATCACTCAGGAGCAAGTTGGTGATAGTCCTACCATATTGTAGCCTGATCAGACCACATCTGAATTATTGTGTTAATTCTGGGCACCACATAGGAAGAATACAATCTAATAAACTGGAGAATGTCTAGAGAAGGCTCATAGGCTAGTGAAAGGCCTTGAGTCCATGGCATAAAGGTTGAGTTGTTTAGCTTGGAGAAGAGAAGGCATGATGGGGATGTGGGGGGTGAGGTCAAGGGATGGGAGGAAGCAAAATAGCTGTATATATTCAAAGGTTGTGGTGTGAGAGATCAGATTTGTCCTGTTTTCCTCCAGAAAACATATCTGAAGTTGAAATGCAAAGAGACAAAAGTGGAATGGGCTGGCTCCAGAGCTGGTGGGTTCTTCTCAATAGAGGCCTTCAGTCAAAAGCTGAAGGGCTACTGTTTGATGTTCCATGCTACAATTTAATATGTTGTAGAATAAATTCCTTTTCAAATTTGGGTTGGACAAGATGGCCCCTGTGATGTTTCTTTTGGCGCATAATATTTTTGGATGTATGAGACTCCCTTTCTTATACATAATGTCCTAATTAAATTAGATGCATCTATCATTATCATTCTGCCTACTCCTTTGTTCATTTGTGCCTGGAAGAGATTCCTTTTACCACCATCTGGCACTGTCGAAACCATTTCCTTATATGATGGGTTTAACTCAAGTATTGTTACCGTCCTCATGAAGCTTTCTCTTTTCTTGTCCCCTGTCCCAACAACCTCACACACACACACACACACACACACACAAAATAATTTCTCTTTTATCAAATTACTGATGGTACTTTGGACTTTCCCCTTTCCTTTCCACAATCTGCCTTACATCACAGTTATTTGTGTATAAACCTCCCTTCTCTTTATTTATTATATATTTATTTTTAAATTACATATATGACTAATATATTATATAATATATATTATTTATATTTGATATATAACATATATTACATGTGTGATATATAATATATATTATTTATATCTAATAGAGATTTGAAATTATAATTTCATTTCTAGCCTTAATGTCTCATATATATAGTCCCCTGTGGATAGAGTATTAGATTTAAAATTACAAAGAGCTGGGTTTTAATCCTATCTCAATACTTATTAACTGTATGACTCTGGGCTCCAACACTTAAATTCTTTAGATTTCAGTTTCTTCATCTGTAAAATTATAGTGTTGGACTAAATGATCTCTAAGCTCCAAGTCTATACACTCCTATGATCTGTTAAATTCCTGAATATGACACACACTCCCTAATGTTTTCTCATGTTTTATCCCTGAGCTACTCCAGAGAACGAGGCAGTGAGTACAGATTAAAGCAATAAGCTGAATTTCACCTAAGATTTTAAGGCCCCATTGCTCCTCTTGATGTACAGGGTGGTAGGAGCAAGTGAAGCCCCTGGCAATGGTTGGAGCAGAAATTTAAAGATTAGTTAGTAAATTAGAGCTCCTCAAATTAGAATTAGAATTGTAGCACGAACTTGAAACACTCAGTGGGTTGCTTTTAATCTACTGTGGAAAGGAAGATAAACAGGATTCCATCTTGATTCCTCTTGCTGCCTTGACATCACTTCTCTCTTGGTTTATCTTTCTCATCTTTCTCCTGCTTGCTAACAGGTATATTTACTTGTTAAAAGTTGTTGGGAAGAAGACCCAGAGAAGAGACCAGACTTCAAGAAAATTGAGAGCACCCTGGCTAAGCTATTTAGGTATGAGTGGTATTCCTTGTTTTCCTTCCAAGAAATTCGGAATGTTTCCTCATCTGTAAAATGGGGCTCATACTTACTCTGCCTTTCTACATGGGTTGTCATAAAGAAAGTCCCTTGCTTTCAAGCCTTATAAGCTCTTACCAAAAGGTTGCTGGTAAATATATAAAACTGGCTGTTAAGAGGTGGGGGGAGGGGGAAATATATGCATGATATATATATATTTTTAATAACATATTTAACTTTTTCCCATTACTTTCTTAAGTCTTGACAATCTACTTAATAGCAAATTAAGCCAAATAAATAAAATAGTAATTGTCAATTTCTGAAGGTTCTAAAAATGTAACAGTCAGGTCTTCAAATGAATAAGCAGAGTAATATACAACCCTATACTTAAACAAATATTACTCTGGCTTATTCAGAGAAAAATGATCTACTTTTCTGAATGGGAATCTTACCTATTTTGTAAAAATAAGAAATATATTTCAGAGGATTGGACTCTGAGAGCATAAAAACACAGTTTCTCTGCCTACTACTTTTGCAAACTTTAAGGTACTATATAAAAATAACGACACTTGAAACATGACCAAAGTATATTTAGAGAGGATTTCAGGGAGTCTTAATCAGTTTTGCATCATCTTTCTTGGCTATTCTGAGATCAGTGTCACTAATCAGAATGCATGTTGGTGCAACACCAGGAATAGGATATTATGCAAAAGTTATGCAAAACACCAGATTTCATATGATCTCAGAGAAGGATGTATTCCTGTTTATATATCTACATGTCTCTCTGTGTGGTGTGTAAATATACATATGCAGTTTATGTATCTTGGATACCAAACTCTTATGAAAGAAATTTGTTACAAAGATTGTTTCCCCATTTGACCATTTCTTTTTTTCATATTCTATGTGCATTACTGTTTGTGCAGAAGCTTTTAAATTTCATGTAATTAAAGTAATCTATTTTATTTTTCAAAATTTCCCCTCTCTCTTGTTTGGTTAAGAACACATCTGCCCACAGCTGTATACGATCTGCTTCTCCTCTTGCGCAGAGCTTTTAAAGGGATTCGTTCCCATTGTAGGCCATCCCCTTGTCTGACACCCCTCTCACCAACCAGACTGAAGACTGAGTGCAGAGACTATTTCTTCTACTTTTTAATCTCCTGTACCATCTTGCCCAATGCCCTGCCCACATTCAGTACATGCTATCAAGCTGACTCCAAGGCCCTTAGGATTTGCTCACAAAAACAAACACAGAAAACAAACCTACCCAAACTCCCCCTACTTTTCAGGAAAATAGAAATAGTAAATCCCGGGTATGCATTAGTAGCCTAAAAAGACCTACAGTGGCTCAGATTTATCTGCTCTGCTTTCAAACTAGATTTAAAAATGCTTTCCTCCTCACCAGTGCACTCCCTTCAAAGACTTCGGACCCATGGGCCTGGGCCAGTTTGCACGGCAGGCACAGCTTTCAGATGGTTCCTACCTCCCCCACCCTTGGATAACTTTTCTTTATCTTTCCTACAGTAATTTTCACAGTCAAAACAGTGAGAGCTACATGGACACCTTAATCCGACGCCTTCAGCTCTACTCCCGAAATCTGGAGCATCTGGTGGAGGAAAGGACCAAGCTGTACAAGGCCGAGCGGGACAGAGCCGACAGGCTTAACTTCATGTTGCTGCCCAGGTGAAATGAGGCTCCTGCTGGGGTGGTTTCCCAGCATTCCATAGCCATGCTTCATAGGGTTACATTGTGCTCCAGCATGCTTTCTAGGGGTTCTTTCTGGTTCTCTCTGGTTCTCTCTCTTTAGCTCTGTATTCTTTTCTTCTTCTTCTTCTTCTCCTCCTCCCCCTCCTTCCCTCCTCCTCCCTCTACCCCTCCTCCTCCCCCTACCCCTCCTCCTCCCCTTACTCCTCCTCCTCCTCCTCCTCTTCCTGCCAACAGATTAATGCTAAGGATACGCTTTGTTAACCTATATAATCCATGTGAATTCTGTGGATCTTTATCCTCATACCCACATGAACTGGTAAAGTGAGTCCTCAAAGAACAGCTATATTGGACAATTATATCCTCGACTATTTTAAGATCCTTGGGGTAATTAGAAGAGTTACAAGTGTAACTATTGGTTTAAGCCCCAATTCTGGTGTGTGTTTATCTATCCTAATGTCAGCCTCAGTGATTGTGGCTCTATGTCATCTAATCAAATATCCAATAAGTTTTACAAAGACATATAATGATACCATATATGGCAAGCATGTACCCTAAAGAAATTAAAGGAAAGGAAAAGGAATAAATATGTACAAAATATATCTTTTTTTCATAATAGTTTAAAACTGGAAACCTAAGAGGTGCCCACATATTAGGGATTAGCTAAACAAATTATGGTTTAAGAATTCAATGGACCATAATTGTTTCATATCACATGGCAAAATGGACAATTTCAGAGGAAACTGGGAAGGTTTCTATGAACTGATGCAAAATGAATTGAGTAGAACAGGAGAACAATATATGAAAAAAGATAAAGAAAAACAACTTTGAAAGACTTTAGAAGTCTGATCAATGCAGTGATAAATCCAGATTTCAGAAAATGAAGTACCTCCTATCAGAGAATTATTGCTTTTAAAATACAGATTTGAGAACCACATTTTTTAACATGGCCAAGGTGGACATATGTATATTTGTACTGAGGGTTCAGTTTTTTAAAATAATTTTTCATTTTATTTTTATTTTTTGTTATTATTCAGCTAGAAGAGGGGAAGGAAGGGAGAGATAAGTGCATATTAATTAATTAGAAAAAAGTTAAAAATTTCAAAAGAAACAAAAAAAATTTACAAAGCCAAATTCATTTCTGAATTTTACTACCAGAGTAGCCCCATTGCTTGTAAGCAATGTCCTATAGGACAGAGTATTAATACTGAGTGAAACCAGCTATACTCTGTTCAAAAGTAATATCTCAAGCGTCACAAGCAGTGAGTGATCAATACCTGAATCAATCACTGTCTTGTATTTAGAAGCTTAAAACAGAGTCTTTTTGTGATAAGAGCAACAAAAAAAGCATTAATTCTCTTCCATCCGAGTTCCCACCCACTCTGTACCCCATATACGTCAAATGTAGATCCAAAAATGTTTGACTTTAGTAATTCCACAGTGACTGAGGAATCTAAAGGATCATAAGAAAAGACCTCTCAGTATGATGACTCATAATGTTCTTCCAGCATTGATAGAAAATGTGGGGAACATCTGTGAAGCAGCACACACAATTTTTTGCACAAACTTTTCAAGAATGGTGGCAGAATGGGGCAGCTAGGTGGTGCAGTGGATGGAGCACCAGCCCTGAAGTCAGGAGGACCTGAGTTGAAATCTGGTCTCAGACACTTAACAATTCCTAGCTGTGTGACCCTGGGCCAGTCACTTAACCCCATTTGCCTCAGCAAAAAAAAAAAAAAAAAAAAAATGGTGGCAGAAAATTTCCATTTTTAAAAATGGAAAACCTCAGGAACTATCAGAATAAAACATTAACTGTATCATCATGATGTTCCATAGTCTTTAAGCCTTCTACTTTTGGTAGTTCTGAAAAAGACTGAAAAGATCATGTCATGCATAATTATTGAATCTTGAATAAAAGACCTAATAAAGATGAGTATACATATTGCAAATTTAAGATGCCTGGGACTGTCTATTAGACTGTCAATGGTTTTCGGAGTTGGGCCTGAGCAGGGTCATGTCACACTTAGTAAGAACCTAACAAGGTCACATCTCCATACTAGAAGAACTAATTATGATACATGAATGGAATGGAACATGATTGTGTCATAAGAAATCATGTAAAGGATAGGTTCAAAGAAATCTGGAAACACTTTTATGAACTAAGGCAGAGCGAAATGAGCAGAAACAGTAGAACAATAGCAACAACATTAGAAAGACAAGAATTTTGAAGGAGTGAAGAACTCTGATCAAGGCAATGATGTCCATGGTATAAGAAAACTGGTGATGGACCGTGCTATCCACCACCAAACAGAGAAATGATGGGTTCAAGATAAAAAAAGAGACATATTTCTGGATATGACCACTGTAGGAATTTGTCTTTCTTGATTATGCATATTTGTTAGAAGGGTTTTCTTTTCCTTTTAAATTGGAAATGAATTAAAATGGAAGGGAAAGAAAATAAATGCTTGTCCATTTTTTTCTAATAAATGTATTTATTTTTAATATAGATCACTTTATAAATCATGTTGGGAGAGAAAAAATAGAGCAAAAGGGAAAAAACCAAGGGAGAGATTAAAAAACAAAACAAAACAGAAAAAGAAGTGAACATAGCATCTGTTGATTTACATTCAGTCTCCTTAGTTCTTTTTCTGGATGCAGATGGCATTTTCTGTCCAAAGTCTATTGAGATTGTTTTGAATATCTGAACCACTGAGAAGAACCAAGTGTTTCATAGTTGATCATTGCCCATTCTTGCTGTGTACAATATATTTCTGGTTCTCCTTGTTTCACTCAGATCAGTTCATATAAATATTTCCAGACCTTTCTAAAATAAGCTTGTTTATTCTTTTTTATAGAACAATAATATTCCATTACCTTCATATATCACAACTTGTTTAGTCATCCCTCAATTGACGGGCATCTACTAATTTTCCAATTCTTTAATGCTTGTCAATTAAAATATGAAATAAATTTTAAAAATTTTTAAACTAAATGTGTACAAGTTTAAACACCTCTGAGAAATCAGTTACTAGAAGGCATAAACTGAGTACGAATAAGCTCTGGATTAATTTGGGAAGCATCAAATGCCTCAAGAGATAGGATAAAATCAGTTTACACTGCAGAGGAAATGTACTAGGAATGGTGGAAAGACTGACATATCTTTTGACCTATATAAGACAAAGATTGTAACACTGAGGAATAAATTTTCAGAAGCACTTATAAACAGCAAAGGGCTGAGGATAATTGATGTTCTTTTTAAAATCATAAGACTTCCCATAGTTATTGGCATTAACAGTGAGTGATAATAGTATCTGCAGAGAGGCAGTCCAAAGACAAGCTAAACACATTGAAGAAAAGTAGCTTCAGAACTCAACAAAGGTAGACCCAGAAAGAAGAACTTCATGAGGCCTCCAAAAAGGAATTATAAGTTACCCCTTTGGTCACATATATTCCCTAAATTTGCACCCATTCTCCCCCTAAATCCTATGTGTAATTGTGGGAAAACATACTTAAGAGTTTTGGGGGGTTGTTCAATAAAAATGTCACATCCCTTAGTAAGTACTCCTTTTTAAAAGCTAATTAGCTATGTTTGGCTAGTTAATTATAAATGGGAAGAGCACTAAATGGGGACTTGTAAATAATAGAACTAGATACACCACACCAATCTGTGAGAGATAGATTTTTTGAATATTAATGCTAATAGTTTGTTTTTGACTAGAAAAAGAGGTGAACAGATAATATAAAGTGAGATATAAGAGATGGAATGTGCAAGTGTTAACTATATATCCATGCTATATTTAAAAAAAAAAAAAAAGGTAAAGGACAATAGCTTACTCATGGGAGATTTATGTAAAAGTGGGGAATGTAATCTCACATTCTTTATATGTGTTAGAGACCTAATAGAATTTTATTAAATTAATGCAAAGGTATGGATAGGTTGCTTTTTTTGTACCAATGAAGGGAACCACCATGCCAAAGTTCTGAGTCCACCACTGCATTGCTAATGAAGGACTCTGTGACTTAGGGTATCTCTGGTCAACAAATGGCAGCTCAACAAATGATCATCCATCTACCCACCACCTAATAGAGAAGTGATAGATTCAAGATGTGGAAAGAAACATATTTCTGGACATGGCCATTATAAGAATATGTATGGCCTATTACATTACTAGCTACTTTCCCACTCTCATCTCTACTGCTTAGATATAGTAAGAATCATTTGACTTGGTATGTAAAAGGTACCATATTCCAATTTATCATTACAGTTTGGGTTCTCCCAGGGACTGAATTTACAATTTAAAGAAATCAAATATTTTTTTCTTTCCATTCATGACATTCAAAACTGATTTTTAAAGAAGAAAAAAAACACATTATCTCAAGCAATTTAATATTTATAACTTAAATATGTCACAAATGAAACTGCTTAGGAAGTCAAATGTGTTTTTTTAAAACACTAATAAAACTGGAGAGGATTTTTAATTTGGTCTAGATCTTATTAGCAAATTTAGGAATCCCCCCCCAAATTAATCTCATAAAAGACATTATGACTTTGAGTGTTTTCTAATTCTTGGGCAGTGAGTATCCTTTTGGACAGTGTTTGGTAATGAGTCAGCTTAGTAAAATAGAGGCTAAAATACTAAATTTGAAGTCAGGAAAAGTTGAATTTGAAAATTTCCTTAGACACATATTAACTGTATGAGCAAGTCACTCTCTTAGCCTCAGTTTCCTCATCTGAAAATGGGGATAATAATAGCATTTACCTCATAGGTTGTTCTAAGGTTCAAATGAAAAACCATATATAAAGCACTTGGGAAACTTTAACCAGCTATAAGTAATCTAGCTATTATTATTATTATTTAGCAAATAATTCATGATTTTCATATTTAAAGTTTACATAAAATATCCCTTGATTTAGAGGTGCATGAGAGTATTGTGTATTTGAGAAAATGTGCATATATTAATTGTAATGTTCAAATATCAAGCTATTGTTATACATACCTTACACATGTTCCATGCATGTACATCTACATGCATATGCATGTCATTTTTCTTTGATTCCTCATTGTGAGTAATGAGGCAGTTGGGTTCATTAGGACTCCAATTATCTAGGTTTATTGATACATAATATAGATTTGTTGCTGCTGCATGGCAATGATTTCTGGGAGAAGAGAATAAATGGCTGAAACCTGAAGCTCTTCTCTTTGTGTTCTTCTTTCCCTTCTTCAGGCTAGTGGTAAAGTCTTTGAAAGAGAAAGGTTTTGTGGAACCTGAACTGTATGAGGAGGTCACTATTTACTTCAGTGACATTGTAGGCTTTACCACCATCTGCAAGTATAGCACCCCTATGGAGGTGGTCGATATGCTCAATGATGTCTACAAGAGCTTCGACCACATCCTGGATCACCATGATGTCTACAAGGTAACAGTGTTAAAATACTTTTAACAATGATTGAAAGACAATTAATATGTATGGTAAAAATGAGTTGTCTTCTTAATTGGAGTATTTTTTCCTCCTCAGAAGGACTTTTTTATTGCTTTCTGTCTTGGGAGAAGAGAAGTAAGAGAGAAGGGAGAAAAATTTGAAACACAAAATCTTACAAAAATGAATATTGGAAAACTATGTGTATTTGGAAAAAATAAAATACTATTGAGGAAAAAAAGAAGGAATTTTCCCAATTTTTAAAAAAGAAGTGGAAAGATGCAGGAAAATAGAGTCTATAGACTATAAGCTAATGAATTTGACTTTTATTCCTGAATAGAAATGAACTCTAAAATGTATCGTTAAAGGATCATTACTCTTGTGGACAAGATGGAAAGATGTGGTTTAGGCAATAGTATAATTGGGTAGATTTAACAATGGTGAAATGATCAGAACCAAAAAGTAGACTGATAGCAACTTGAAATCTGTCATGGAATGCAAGGAATCTGTACTTGGCCAATTGTTTTTTGATATTTTTATCCACGATATATAAAAGTATAGTTGGAATGTTAAAAGTTTTGCGTAGCATGAAAATGGAAAGGGTGTCAGCTTACATGCTACATGCAAAAAGTTCTTTAATAATGGTTAAAGAAAGTCTTACCAATGGGATCAATATATCAATTTCACAAGATGGGGAAAGTATGGCTAAGAAATCAGGTCATCTGAAAAAAAATCTGGAATTTTCTTAAATTGCAAACTCATTGAGTCAACAGTGTAATATGATAACTCCCAAACTCCTGAATATTATGAGCTTTTTTTCCTTCTTTCAAAAAAAAGAATCGGGTAATTTTTGCCTGATCCCAGAGGACAGAGGTAGGGACAGTGAGTTGAAGGTGCAAAGAGGTCTTGATTTAAGGAAATAACTTCTTAACTACTGAAACAATTGAAAAGTTGCTGCTTTCAGCTTCTCTTCTTATCTGTCTGATCCATTGCTCTAGGGTCTCCTTTTATTTTTATTTTTTTTAATATTTATTTATTTAATTTTCTTTGCAGGGCAATTGGGGATAATTGTCTATCATCACATGGCTATTAAGTATTAAGTATTTGAGTTCACACTTGAACTCAGGTCCTCCTGACTTCAGGGTTAGTGTTCTATCCACTGCATCATCTAGCTGCCTGCATCATCTAGCTGCCCCCAGTCTCCTTTTCTAGAACATCTTCCATGTCTTCTCTTCCATCCTTTGATGTAGGGAAGTTGAAACAAGGTGTTAATTCAGTGGAAGTGATGAGATAATGAGTTTCCATATATACTTAGTATGGTGATGTAAGTTCACACATATTCAGTATGCTGTAATGATGTAATTGTGCTAAGGTATATAAGGGCTAAGAAGGATTGAAAGAGAGGCATTCTATTTTTGTCCATCCTGGTGCTCTCCTGCACTAAGACCAAGGACTTGGGCTGGTCCCAAGAACCTCCAGAAAGCTAGCCCAAACATTATACTTTGATACACCCTACAACTGTTCTGGGTGCTCTCCTCTTTTTTCTCTACATATTCTTTCTTGGAAATCTCAGTAGTTACAAAGGATTCAATTATTGTTCCTATATAAATCTAATTATTTTGCCTTCATATCTCTCCCAAGCTCTGGTCCCATATCACTGTGTGCTAGACATCTATATTTGTACTTCCTATAGGTAGCTGAAATTCAACATCCTATTTTTTGAAGGCCATCACTACTTTATTGTGTCCCAGGTTGAACTAAAAAAATAAGATAAAATAATGCATGCAGTTGATAATAATATCAATTTTGAGTTAATTTTTAGAGAAGGATTTAGAATCTCAGTACTAGACTAATGTGTCTGACAATAATAATATTGATGATAACTGATGTTTATTTACATAGCATTTTAAAGTCCTCAAAAAACTTTATGTAAATTATATTATATCATAATAAGAACAGTCAATAAGGAAATGGCTCCCACTCATGAACTGGCATTTGAAAAATGGTCAATGCTAGACAATATACTTTTAGTATATTCTACCAAGTGGTGTGAGATAAAAAAGAGAAAATAGATCCTTTTCAATGAAGAAAATACAGGCATTTTTGAAATATTTCCTAATTTTTCTCTGCTGAGAGAAGTGGTAAAAGGTCAATTGCTGGAGTCACATAAAGTCATTCCACCCAATTTCAGTATTTATATGATGCTTATCATTAGAGTACATTATTAATTTATATTATTAATAAATTCATTGTGCAGCTAAAGTCCATGATAACTGTTTTATTTTTCATCTAACTAGATTAAATGACATTTTCTTAAAGGTAATTTCCACTAGTAGTGCTGTGCCATGCTCATGGTGTGCACTTTGTTCATATCACTGAAGATGTAAAATGTTGCATAAATTTCTACAAAACTGTTTTCACAGGTGGAGACTATTGGAGATGCCTACATGGTTGCTAGTGGATTGCCAAAGAGGAATGGCAATCGACATGCAGTAGACATTGCCAAAATGGCTTTGGACATCCTTAGTTTCATGGGATCCTTTGAACTCCAGCATCTTCCAGGTCTCCCTGTGTGGATCCGCATTGGAGTACATTCTGGTATGGAATTAAGTTATGTTAACCATAGCATTTTCACTCTTTTTGTTTGCTTGTATTTTATTTTCTTATTTTGTTTTCTTTTTGATCTGATTTTTCTTGTGCAGCATGATAATTGTATAAATATGTATACATATATATATATATATATTGAATTTAACATATATATTTTTAACATGTTAACATATATTGGATTTCTTGCCATCTAAAGGGAAAGGGAGGGAAAAATTTGGAACACAAGGTTTTGTAAGGGTCAATGCTGAAAAATTATCCATTCATGTTTTGAAAATAAAAGCCTGTAATAAAAAAATAACCATTTTTGAATAAAAGTTATGTTAACTAGGCATAAGGCTTACTTTTTTGCATGACCTAAGTCAGTAAGGAGAAAAGGTTTCCAAATGTGATTTCTGTACCAGCCTGCCATGAATATTTTATGTTATCTCTTTAAGTTCTAAGGATATTTAGATTTCCAGGAACTGTCAGATGTGTCTTCTGAGCATAAAAACTCCTGGGCAGGTTTTAGTTTTTCTCATTTGAATCCTTTTGATCATCAAGTGAGAGGAGACAGCTTTTAAAACAAGCTACCCCATGCTTCAACCTCATTAAGCGATTTGGGATTCTATTGCCTTTTTTTTCTCCATTTCTCCATGTATTTGTTATAGTAATATCATGAAAATATTTTTGATTAGATTGGATTATCTAAACAAGACAAGCTGGGCAAATTCCCATGCTGAAAGGGCATTTTTGTTCCTCTTCTGCACAATAATCTTCTTAGAAAAATGTAGGTCAACCCAGAACGAGGGTTTTTCACCTTTTTGTGTTGTGTCTTAAATCCCTTTGGCAGTTTGGTAAAGACTATGAACCATTTCTTAGAATTATGTTTTTCAATGCACAAAATAAAATATACAGAATTACAAAAGAAACTAATATGTTGAAATAGTTATCAAGGTTTTTTTGTTTGTCTTTGTTTATTTATTTATATATTTTAAGTTTCACAAAACCCAGGTTAAGAAGCCTATCTAGAAGCCTATTTTGTTGATTTTGTTGAACTTAGGTTCAACAAAAGGGATTAAAGGAAGCACCATAATCCCTAGGTATAAGAACTGGCAGCCAAATACCTATAGCTAGGGTGGTTCCTAGAAGACCACAAAATGGTGGCTCTGAAGTACTCTGATGAACCAGCAGCTGGAGCTGAGGGAGGCTGTAAGAAGGAGAAGGAAAGAAGGAGGGTTCCAGCCAGGGTGAACACAGACCTTATCCCAGATGCACAATCAGCATGAAAATGCTGCCTTCATCCTTCCTCCGATACCAAAGCAGCCCAGAGAAGGGAGAAGACCAGATGTTTGGTCTTTCCTTTTCTTCACTTGCATAAGCACACAATTCAGTCTGCAAATTGCTGCTCTAAGGTCTTCCCCACTTTGGTTGCTACTTTGCCTCACAATATTTTTATGTACTTACCTACTACTAATTACTTACCTCCACTGTTATTTTGATTAGGGGTGCTTTGAGTATTTATTTTAACTACATTATCCTTGTTAAGAAAAAAAGGTGTGTGTGTGTGTGTGTGTGTGTGTGTAGCATGATGAGATGTGCTTTAGATTAAAGCTTCTTCAACTGGGGGCCATAATCCCATGTAGGGTTTCACGAATCATGAGTCATGAAATGATGATTGATTGTCAGTAAATGTTTCATTTATATTTCCATTTTACATACCTATACACTTGGAGTCGCAGAAAATTTCTCAGGCAATAACAATCGTGAGTGGGGAAAATTTTTTATTAAAACTTTATTTTCAAAACATATGCATGGATATTTTTCAGCATTGCAAAACCTGTTCCAAATTTTCCTCCTTTTCCTCCCACTCCCTCCCCTGATGGCAAATAATCCATATATATGTTACACATGTTAAAATTATGTTAAATCCAATAAATGTATACATATTTATACAATTATCTTGTTGCACAAGGAAAATCAGATCAAAAAGGGTAAAAAATGAGAAAGAAAACAAAATGCAAGCAAACAACAAAAAGAGTGAAAATTATGTTGTGATCAAGTGCAAAAAATTTAAGAAACCTTGCTTTAGATCACATGAACTGTGGACCACAGGAACACTTGGCCAGCAGAACATGTGTCCCAGTGGGAGCTCTTGAGTTGTAGCTCAGAAGTGACATCCCTCCAGCCTTGACCATGCTGAGAGCTCTCGTTTGGGATGCGATGGGGACATAGTATCCCCCTTCTATTTATCAATAACTATCCCACAGTGAAAGTGAAAATATGAATTACTTCATATCCACACTTTCACAGAAGAGCTCTTTTCCTTGTAGGCATTATTTATCTTAATCATTGCTACTATTATTAGTAACAATAGTAAGATAAATGAATTTACATTTGTATAACATTTTTCTTCAAAGCTCTTCCATATAAGTGAGTTCCTTTGAATCTCAAAACAACTCTATGAGGTATATGTGACTGATATTATTATAACCATTTTATATACAAGGTCTCTGGGACACTGGTCACACTATGGGCAGGACTGAGGATAGAGACTCCATATCTACAGATTGCTGTGCTAGGAACTTTCTACTTGATCCCAGCTTCAAGTTTGTTTACCCCATTTTTCAATTGAGAGAGATTTGACCTTTGTATGTACCTAGGAACAGATGCAGTTTCTGGAAAAGAAGGCAAGATGAAAAGAAACCTAAAATTATCTCCTTTAAAAAGCAGCATCTTACTTAGGTGAAATGAAATTTTATTCTGAAATAGAAGTACCTTACCAATGGATGAAAGAATTTGCCTGGTATTTGAGGGAAATTTTTTTTTTCTTGGTAGCAGATGTTGGTGATTGTTTTTGTTTTTGTTTTTTGTTTTTTTTTAATCTACATAAGAGCATATTCTTTCCAGGATAAGACTATGCAAACAACATTAAAATCCAGAACCACTGAGAAAATCAGCCAGAAAATAGAAAATAGAAACATGAGAAACCCACAAAGTTAATTGGATTTGGTATTTTTTTCCCAACTGTTATTGCTTAATGAATAGCTGATTTTGCTACTCCTGAGTTAATTTTTAACTTTTAAAACTCCTTACCCTCAAATATTCCAACCAAATATTTGACTGAGCAACTGTTTTTCCTCCATCTGGCTCTCTGACTGAATATTTTTGTCTTTGGCAATTGGAATGGAGCATTGAGACCTTGGAAACAGAGAGTGGGGGTAGTTGCTATAGATGCAATTCCCAAACCCCAAGTGGCTTAGGTCAGAAGTACCTCATCTCATCCCTATTGGTCTTATGGTCTAGTGCTCCTAAACAGAATCCCATGCACAGAGGAATCCTCTCCCCCATACAGGAATGACCTCTGTCCTTAAATTCTCCCAGTGATAGTCAACCTAGAAGGGCAACACAGAAACAGAAGAAAGATGGTGGGAGGAATGTAGGCTTTCAACATGAAAGGGTGCTGGATTCAGAGGACGTGGGGTCAGATGCTCAGGTGACCTCCTGAGGGTATCACTGTATTATAACAATTGTGAATCCTTCATTGCAAAGGCTTCTTTTTTGCTTCTCAAGTTTAGAATGTTGACTTAAATATGAGGTCTTACTTTCAAGGATATAAAAATGTGTACTAAATATTACTAAAAACCAAATGTTGGTTCATGTCTACAAAGAGGAAAACAAAAAGTCAGGTATTTAGGCTTTCATGTAACCTTGTATTTCCAAAGTTAATTGTTAAAGTTGAGGTTTTGTGTTTTATTTTGAGCAATGGACATATGAGAATGGGCTTGAAATCCTTGTCCCTGGTACAGAATGTAAGACTTGTAAAGGATAAAAATGTCTTTGCTTATTAGGTTATTCAAGGGTAGAATTCATATCTCTAAGATACTACAAGGCTACCAAGTCCAATTCTTTTTACAAATGAGAAGACTGAGGTTGAGAGAGATTAAGTGATTTGCTCAGAATCAAATAGCTAAAAAGCCTAAAGCAGGATTTGAATTCATATCTTTTTGCTTTTAAAGCCAGTATTCTATCCATTATACATCCTAACTCTCCTCATTGAAAAAATATAACTTTAGGGGCAGCTAAGTGGTGCAGTGGATAGAGCACCAGCCTGAAGTCAGGAGGACTTGAGTTCAAATCTGGTCTCAGACACTTAACACTTCCTAGCTGTGTGACCCTGGGCAAGTCACTTAACCCCAATTGCCTCAGAAAACAAACAAACAAAACATATATATAACACATAGATTTGCTAACTGTTTTTGCCTTCCTAGACACCCATTGGCTGCAAATTTTTAAATTTAATGTTCTGTAAACTCCTTTGCCACTTTCCAGTGATAGAGTATCTAGCCCTGTAATCAATGTATTACATCCAGATTTAAGTTTCACCATGTTAAAAGCTACAAGTTCTCTTCTTTCTCCTCTCCCTTTTCAGGCCCATGTGCTGCTGGAGTTGTTGGAATCAAAATGCCTCGTTACTGTCTGTTTGGAGATTCTGTGAACACAGCCTCTAGGATGGAATCCACAGGCCTCCGTAAGAAAAGAAACGGGCTTTCTTTGTGGTTGAGAATTCACCAACAGAGTAGCATAGTAGAAAGAGCTGAAAAATATTGGTAGAGATAAATAAGACAGTGAGACGAGTATCCTTTTCTTGGACTGAAATTGTACTATTATACATACAAATTTTTCCCCCTGACATGATTTTCATCCTGGCTCATGCGTAATGAGATAGCTACGAAAATAAGCATTGATCCATAGGATCAGAGAAAGCTTAATGGTAAGGAGGCCCAAAGAGAAACAGAGTATGTTCCATCTTGTCTTCCTATCTCCATTTTGTTTGATTATCATGGAAATTCACACTAGTGAAGGAAATATGTCGATTTACTATAGGCAGGTGCTTACATAGGAATCACTAACTCATAAACACACTGTGTTCCAAAAAATTCAATTGCTTGGAATTTGGGAAACATTTTCTTCTAGAAATGATGTTATAAAGATTCCCTAAATTGGTCAGTGTTGTCTGACTCTTTGTGACTCCATTTTGGGTTTTCTCGGCAGATTCTGGAGTGGTTTCCCATTTCTTACTCCAGCTCATTTTGCAGATGAGGAAATTGAGGCAAAAGGGGTTAAGGGGTTTGCCCAGAATTACACAGTTAGAATTGTCTAAGGCCAGATTTGAACTTAAATCTTCCTAACTGTAAGCCTGACACTCTAGTTATTACATCACTTTGCTGCCCACAAAGTCAGTGTACACACACTTATATGAAATATTGTGCTGAAGTCCTACTCTGATGCCTCTTTGTGTTATGGAAGTAATCCTAGGCTCTTTAAGGCAATTAATGACACAAGAACATAGACTCTAACAGGCTAGACAGGCTTATAATATAGACCCAGTGAAGGACTGATGGTACGAGCAAGGCTCATTACTGGGTTGCCTTCGTGTAGGGTGAAACTTTTTTCAACCACAATAATATCAAGTAGGGAGGATTCCAGGATAAAATGACATCTTTGAAGTTGATGAAGTACCTGAACTATACAGAACCAATAGTTCTGTAACTATTTATAACTTTGTTGTTAAGGAGAAACATTTTCCAGGTTACTACTAGGAATATAAGGAACACATCTACTATTTCCCACTCCCAAATTCACATACTGTTCCCATTCTCTCTCTCTCCCCTTCCCATACATACACCTTTAATGAATAATCCTACTCTTCTCCCCTATTTTCATTGATCTTGGTTTTTCAAGATCTTTGGGGATAAGAGATGGCCTTGTGGAGTCATAGAGATGCTTGGTCATGAAGGATACACGGGATCTGAAAGCTGTGAATAAGAGTGAGAGTTCCAGGGGCTTCTTGGGAAGGAATGTGGTGCTCTAGGAGCAAAAGGAGTAGGAGAATTGAGGCTTTGGTATCAGCTCTTCTTATGGGATCTGATGGAGATGAAGTCAAAATTTAGGAAGAAGGAGTATGTGGGATCCTCCCAGTGTTGTACAGGTGGTAAATGTTAATTGGTAAAACATTAGTTCTCCTGGAAAAAAATATATATGCATGACATACTTTTAACTTACATTATTAAAATTTTTTCCATCACTTTCTTAAGTCTCAGTTAATTAAATCAATCAACAAAATAAGTCAAGTCTTGAATGATAATGTTTGTCTATTTCTGAGATTATATGTTCTCATTGAAAAACTGACTCTCATAAGCAAGAGTCCAGCTGAATACTTGACCTTTTAGCTACTATGGTCCCCAAAAGGAACAGTCTCTTTAACTGAAGGAGAAAGGGCTATGAGGGCATAGTGCCTCCAGGAAGCTTTCACAGCAGCCACTGGCTGCAGGATTCTGGATTTGTGGAACATAGATGTTAATAGGAGCGAGGAATAGTGACTTGGATATAGAACCTAGAATTCACAAGTCAAGTATCCTTCAGTATGGAGTCTATATTGCTTTAGGCAGATAATGAGAAATGGGGCAGCCAAGTAGCCCAGTGCATAGAGCACTGGGCTTAGAATCAGGAAGATTTACCCTCTTGAGTTCAATTCTAGCCTCAGACACTTAGTAGCTGTGTATCCCTGTTAATCCTTTTTGCTTCAATTTCCTCATCTGTAAAATGTGCTGGAGAAGGAAATGGAAAACTAGTATATTTAGCAAGAACCCCAAATGATATCACAATGAGTCAGATCCCACTGAACAACTAATAATGATAAAAGTCTTAGAACTGTCACTTATACAGGGTAGAAACCCAACAAATGTTTGTTACTGATGATTATGAAAGTCATGGTATAGTGGAATGACTGGCTTTGAAATCAGAGGACCTATGTTTAAAACACAAGTCTGCTATTTAATATGTAGGTAACTTTGGTTAAATCCCTTAATTTTGTCTGGGCTTCAATTATCTTATCTATTAAATAAAATGGTTAAATTATATTGATGAATGTAGAGGGAATTTCTAAAATCTGATATGCCAGGTAAGATTTCTGCCAATAATTTTTTTTGGTGAATTACTTATAAGGTTGGTTTGGAAGATATTGATTTTAAGCTTTTGCTGAGTATTGTAATGGAACTGGTAATTATATAGCAATGGTTTCCAATTCAATTGGGACGATGGCTTCTCATTTTCCTATGAGTTAGAGCAAGAAAGCAGCACTAGAGAGAACTGAACTTCCCCTAATCCCACATTATTAATTGATTGCCAAGTATTTCCTCATGCATGTCCTATAAACATCTCAAATAATGTCTAAAACTGAAATGTTTATCTTTTTTTTTCTATGCACTTGCTTTTATTTCAAATGTCCCTTTTTATTGTGTATTTGCTTTTCTAATTTTCTATTCATCATCATCCCAATCACTTAAGTTTGTAAATTTAGAATCATCCTTGACTCTTCCTTTTCTCTCATCCCACATAGCCAATAATCATTAAATCTTGCTAGTTCTACATCCATTATACTCTTCACTCACATGGCCACTACCTTAATGGTGTTTCTTGACATTGCATCACAATACAAACAAGCCAAAATCCCAAGTTCCCTGCCCCAAGCTAGGACACATTTATTGCAACTAAGACGTGCATGGACCTATGAAACAGTGATTAGGAAACATTCTGCAGAATATTGAAAATCATTTGCAGTCCCATGTGAAAGGATATGCTTTAAGTAGGTCACAAAGTCTCTTTTTAAGGGGATATCTAAGATAATAAGAACAGTTGAAACAGATTGCTAGAATAAGTGAGTACACATGTGGCTATGAAATTGGATTCTGAATGGAAGTAATTTAATTTTGCTTTTTCCTTTTCAGCTTTGAGGATTCATGTGAGTGGATCTACTATAGCTATTCTGAAGAGGACCGAATGTCAGTTCTTATATGAAGTGAGAGGAGAAACTTATTTAAAGGTAACAAATCCATAGAAAGCCTGGCCACTACTTTTAGTTATCTTAAATATATTTTGAAATATTTTCATCAAATACCTCTTAAGCCCCAATGTTGAGAAAGATCAAGATAGACTCTTACAACTTTCTCCCAGTTATCTTTTCTACCTTCTCACAGATTATTGACCAATATGAGAAATGTCAACATTTTACTTTTGTTTGAATTAAGTGGTCTCAGATTTGGTCTTGATACCATGTGTTTCCTTTTTTTTTTTTATTTGTTTGTTTGGTCTATATTCAGAAGTTGATGAAAAGGTTCTATTATTTCCTCCACATATGTATGATACCTTTTTCTTTAAAAAAAACTTTTCAGCCAGAAGAGGTATATCCTTCCTATATAGGAATGAGAGAGATATAGGAATATACTGATAAATATTTAACAACCAGCTGTCCAAAAATTGTTTAATGTTCATTATTAACATTTTCTCCATCATTTTTTAAAATTCTAAATAAAAAACACCACAAAAAATAAAATCCTGATTTGTATGGGGTTTGTAAGGTGTAAATGTTCACACAGAAAACTTAACAGCCTGTTCTCATAACATATTATCTCCAGCACATCCCTGGAAGATTTCCTGGGATAAAGGAGGGGGTTTACATTAGTGTGGTTAGTGACTCACCTTACTTATACCTTAATCACCTTAGTTATACACGCTTGTTTCCTCTTCCTGCTTTTTACGTAAAATTATATCAGTATTCTGCTGTTGATATTATCTATCTTCTAAAAACTTAAATTGATACCTTATGTTTTTATATTACATTAATTTTTGAACATCCTTTTCTTCCTGCCATTCAGTCAGTGATGCTTTCCCAATAAAAAGAGATCTTTAAAAAGAAAATAATTTTTAAAAACCAATCAATATGTCTGACAGCATATCTGTACATATATAGATACATATACAACATTCTGACCAAAGTAGAGAAGGAATCTTTTCTTATTGGCTTCTCAGGATTCAGGCTTGGTTATTAGTATCACACAAGGTTCTACTTCATTTCATTTTTTCCCTTTACATTGTTGTAGCTATTGTGCCTATTGTTTTCCTTGTTGCATTTATTTTATTCTTCATTGGTTTATGTTTTCCTAAATTTCTATGCATTTCTCACATTTATCATTTCTTGGGGTACAATAATATTCTATTTCATTTATGTACTATGATGTGCACATAAATCATCAATCACAAAATTAAAACCACAGAATTTTAGAATTTTGTACAAGTTATTGTGTATGATTATGATGGAATGTTCTATAAGAAACGATGAACTCAGTGATCTTAAAAAAACATGGAAAGATTTGTATGAAGTAATGAAAAGAAAAATGAGCAAGACCAATAGAACACCGTATACAGTAACAGCAATATTGTTGCTGAAAGAGAAAATATGGCTAATAACTTTTCATAGCCTTGCCTCACTTAAATTCAATTTACTTGCAAATCAATCTTCCTGATATCATGTCTCTACCTTTGAGATCAAAGGACAAGCAACAATATAGTATGGACTGAAGACATTTTTTTTTACCCTCTATCAGCCTAATTACTTTTTTTTCTTGGTTATTCTCTAGTTTATCAACATTTTTTTTAAAAAAATTATGATGGCCCAAACTAAACACAATACTTCAGAAATTATTTTACCAGGGTAGCATACTGAAGAGCTCCCACTTTATTCCTGGAAGTTACTCAGGGATGTGCTGGTAAATGTTTCGTAATCAGCTCTCAAAAAAAAAAGTATGCATGACACACTTTAAAGTATAGTTGTATTATTAACATTTTCTCAATTACTTTCATAATTCTAGACAATCATCAAAACAATTAATCAATCCTTGATTTATAATGTTTATAGGTTTCTGATGTGTAAATATACACACTGAAAATTTAACAACTGGCTTTCCCAACGGTATGAATTGACTAGCAAATTCCAGAATCTTAATGCACCTCAATTGATATATACCTCCCTATTTTCATTTCTTTACTACCACAAAAAGTGCTTTTATGAATATTGTGATAAATGTGGGAGGGATTAGTAAGGGTCCGAGACAGTAGAGACAAAGACAGACAGAGAGACACAGAGAGAAAATTCCTTTTCTTTTTATTTTTAACCTCCTTGAGGTCTATGCTTACCAGTAATATTTTATTATCTGCCCTAATTGATTTAAACTATTAAAACTTAAAATAGGACTAAGACTTTTGGGACTCCTTGTATAGTGTAAAATGCTATTTTAGGGTGATAACAAATGGACAATATAGTATAGTGGAAAGAGAATTGAATTCAGAGTTAAGCGATATGAATTCAAATCCCAGCTCTACTACCTAGCTTTGGGTAATTTTAGGAATTCTACTTTGCTGCTCTGGGCTCCAGTTTTATTATCTGTAAATTGGGTGGTGGGGAAAGGTTGTATTCAACAATCACTAAAGTCTTGTCCAACTTTAAATCTACCAATCAATGAGCTTATTATTTGGCAATCCATTTTCTAGTCTTCTCAGAAGTTCCCATTAAACAGGGAGCTCTTCCCCAAGTAGTTTATGTTCTTAGGTTTATCAAACACTGAGCTACTGAGTTCACTCATTTTTAGTTCTTACTTATCTAGTCTGTTCCACTGATCTTTTTGTTTAAGTCAGTACCAAATAATTTTGATGATTACTGTGTTTTAATATAGTTTGTGTTCTACAAGTGTTGCTGTCCCTTCCTTCCTCTTTTTTTTCCCATTATTTCCCTTGAGATTCTACCTATTGTTCTTCTAAATAAATTTTGTTATTGTTTACTTTTAAAAAGTAATCTTTGGGGCACATTAAAACATGGAGCTAAGAATTGGACTAGCCATTCTAAAAAGTAGTTTGGAAATCTGACCTCAAAATTATCCAACTATGCATACCCTTTGACCTAGCTATCCCTCTACTATACCGAAAACCCAAAGAGGAAAAGGATTCCTGTGTACAAAAAATATTTATAGCAGCTCTTTTTGTGATTTCAAAGAAATGGAAATTAAGAGGAGTAGGAATCAAATGAGGAATTGTTGGATATGAGCTCTTGTGCTATAAGAAATGACAAAAGTGACAGGTTCAGAGAAATCTAGGTAGGTGTGTATGAATTACATTATTTCACCACTAACAATGTGTCTCTTTTCTGTCTCATTAGGGCAAGGGGACAGAGACCACCTATTGGCTCACAGGAGTTAAGGACCAAGAGTATACGTTGCCAACACCTCCTTCTGCGTAAGTTATAGAATGGGGAATAAAGAGAGAAAGGAAAGTTTGTTGTCTTAGTTCTCTCGTCTAGACTAGCAGTTTTAAAATACTCAAACTTTTTGGTTTCAGAAACCATTTACAATCTTGAAAGTTAATGAAGATTCCAAAGAACTTTTATTTATGAAAGTTGTATCTAATAATAATTATGATATTAGAAACTAAAACTAATAAATTTGAAAGATTTCTTAAATCATTAAAAATAGTAATAATAAATTCTGCTGTATATTAATAAATAACTTTTAAATGAAAAATATCTATATTTTCCAAAATAAGAAAAATATTTATGAGAAGAGTGGTACTGTATCACATATTTTACAAATTTTTTTAATATCTGGCTTCATAGAAGATAGTGGGATACTCCTATCTGCTTCTGCAGTCAATCTTTTGGTACATGTTATTTTGATTGAAGAAAATTTAGCTTCACACATGTAAGTAGTTAGAAAGTGGAGGAATATTTTAAAAAAACAAATAACATCTTAGTATTATTATGAAGAAAAAAGTTGTGCCCTTACCAGTCACAAGTAAAAGGTTCTTTGGAGACCTTCAAGGGGCCTTCAATCACACTTTACTTTGTATAAGAAATTTAATCTTTTACCGATTCTATGTGCATGGAAATAATATATCAGAAATGAGTACTATGAAATTTTGCTTCTGGGGCTTCTTGGTGACCTGTTTAAATTTTTAAAGGTGTACTGTATTTCTTTCTAAGAAAACTTAAAAGCAAAAAAGGGAGAGAGACGAAATTTCTGGCTTGCCATGACAGTCTTGAAACTAGTTAACTAATTTTCTTTTCTGGAGAAAAATCCAACTAGTTAAAGATTAAGCTCTGATCCCATCATTTCCATTCTTGAATGTTCAGGTCCAACTGACCCTAGACTGGGATCATTTATAGTAATACATTTTTATAACTATAATGGAAGATTACTTGGGAGACCAGTAGGTTTTCAGGCCTTGGATACACCGGGGACTTTCTAAGTTACTTAGAGGCCATCCATCTAGTAATTGTGAGCAGATCCTAGACACCAAGGTTCTCGAATTGTTTTCAAATATGTCCAGAATTGAGATGACAATTTCTATAATTCAAATGCACTCAGTAACCAAGGCCATTTTCTTAGCAGTTTGGACAATGACAGAGGCTGTAGCTTTTTCCATGGTTTTTGACAAAGATAAGAAATTAATTTCTAAACTTCTGAACACAGGTCAAATCTAAGAGAGGGACCAAAAGCCTCAAATTAAACCAGACTTTTGTTCCTCTCCTGAGAATATCTATGTGACCTGGGAACAAGATAGCCATAGGACCACTTCAAACTCATGGGGATAAACAAAAGTGGGAATTATAAAAGAGGATGGGAGAGACGTCCTATGAAAGATGAGATTTTATGGGACTTGGGGGAAGCCAGAGAGTCCAGAAGTCAGGGGTGAAGAAAATAAAAATCTCAAGTATAGGGAACAGCCAATGAAAATTCCCAGAGTCAAGAGATAGAGTTCTGTGACAGGGAAAAATATACAGGAAGACTGAAAAAGTAGTAAAGGGGCCAGGTTTTAAATGAGAATCCTTGATACTCATTTACCTTTTTCAAAACCAATAAGCATTTATTGAGTGTTTACCATATGCCAGGCACTGTGTCCAGCACTGGGAATAGAAATAAAGGAAAAACAAACAAACCAACCAAGGATGATAAGGTACCAGTGTGGGGGTATGATAGAGAAATCAGAAAATTCAAGAGCTGAGAGGGGAGGGAGGGGTGAATGTTGAGAAATGGCATTTCTCAGAATGGAGATTCAAGGAAGAACCAGTCAGATGGAAGAGGGGGTTCCTGTAGTAGAGGACACTTCCAGGGTGAAAAGGTTCTTGGGAATAGTGGAGAATTCCACAGAGTGAGGAGCAGAGCTGGGAAAGGTTATGGTTTTAGCCCTTCCCCTTTCAGCATATGCAAAAATAGTTCAGTTTGTTTTTTATTCCTGGTAAAATCAATAGTTTTTGCTTTGTTTTGTTTCTGTAAACCAAACCTATTTCTACCTGGAGTTGATTCTATTCAAGTGAAATAATGCTGGGGAAGTTCCTTATAAATAGCAAAATACTATAGAAACATAAAGTAATTTATATTTTACACTCAAGGGTAGTCACTATCATTGACTGTAAAATTTATTTTACAAGAGTTAGAGGCAGAACCACTTAAGACAACCTTGGAGTGGAGTAATTTTCTGTATGAAGATTGCCTCAGTTTTCTCATCTTTAAAATGAACTAGAGAAGGAAATGGTAAACCACTCTAGTATTTTGGCCAAGAAATACCTAAGTGAGGTCACAAAGAGTCAGACCTAACTAAAAAACCCCACAATAACAGCAACTACTGCTACATATGATGGAAAGCAGCTGAGTGCCCTTTAATATTTCAATCATTTTCTTCTTTCCAGGGAGAATCAACAGCATTTACAGGCAGAATTTTCTAATATGATCACTGAAGCTTTGCAGAAGAGGCAGGCCCAAGGTTTATCAAACCAGAAACCAAGGCGTGTGGCCAGCTATAAAAAAGGCACCCTGGAATACTTACAGCTGAACACCACAGATGATAACAACACCTATTTTTAAATCTAAGCAGGTGCTAAGACCACTATCAAATTAGAGTCCACGTATGCAGGAGATCTTGTTTATCTTGGAAGTCTGTCTTATCAGGAAGACTTTAAAGAAATAGAAAAGACACAGAACTTTTCTATATCTTTTTGGTCATCCCCTTGGAACATGTTTTCTTCTATAGGTGAGATTCATTTCCTTAGTTGACATAACTATATGTTGCTATCTGGTCTTATCTTAACAGTTTCTCACTGATATATATACCCTGATAGGAAGAAAAGATAACTTTATACTAGAACTCAAGGAAATTCCAGTCTTCTTTGTTTACTGGCTCTTTTTCTTGCTATTTCCATTTTGATATTTTTTAATTGTCATGATTATATTTTAAATATGTTATCTCTGTAAGATTATCTTTGACTTGTAATTTTTGGAAGAAATGTTTTATTCTTTTTGATAGGAATGAAATAAAGAACTTGTTTGGTTCTATGTATGGGCTTCCACATATTTGATCCATTTTCCTAAAAGAATCAATACAATTATCCTCAGCAGCTCAAAACTGATGTTGAAATGTATGACCTTCAAGCAAGTCATTTCAAGTCTCTGGGTCTTGATCTTGTCATTTAAAAAGTGAGGGGATTTGAGGAGATGATTTGTGGATTCCTTGTCAGGACAGGTTCCTTAGGTTAACACCCTGTTGGTTCAAGTTCCATGTTGCTATGAAATGAGACAGGTCATGGAACAGCTAACAAAATGACTTGCCTGTGGTAACACAAAGGTAATAATTAATTGTCTGAGGCTGAATTTGAATCCCAAATCTTTTTAACTCCAAATCCAGTGCTAACCCACTGCACCACATCACTGACTCTATTAGTGACTTTGTCAAACAAAATCTAGTTGGTTATAAAATTATCATCCCAGGAGTTACACATTTACATATTATCTCTATTGGACACATAAAATATGACAATAACAACAAAGAAAAAAACAAGCATGATTATAGTTGGGGTGGAAAAGTCCCATTCATCATAATGATGACTAAACATTTGCTTCTAACTACCATGCTGTCAGGCTTTAATTTATTTTTGTATTTGCTTAATTTTGGTATACATGGAGGCTTGGTATCTATATTGGAAACACTTTTGACCAGATGAATTTTAACCTTAATTCTCAGCCTATTAGCTATGTGAATTAATAGGGTCAAGTGAATCAATTTTTCTGAACTTAATTTCCTCATCTGTAAAATGGAGATAAAAATAACCTATCTTTCTATCCACTGAGTCACCTAGCTGCCTCCTTTTTAAATTTTTTTTTTGTTTTAGATATATTTTATTTTTTTATTTAATATTTTGCCCAAGTTACTTTCAAAGCATTAGCTGCCTGATTTTATAGATCAGAGGCTCACAGCTCTGGAGCTGAGTGGCCATCTATCTATTCATAAATTAACCAGCATTTATCATGCACTTTTTAGACACTCTCCTAAGCACTAGGGACAAAGAAAAAGAACGAAACAATCTCTACTCTCAAGGAATAGACACAAAAATGAGAAAGGTAGCAAATACATATATGACTTACATATATAGAATAAGTATGAAGATGGGAAATAAAATAAACACAAATTCAATTCAAGATAATTAGGGAAGGAGGGCACTAACAACTGGGGAGATAAGAATAGGCTTCATGTAGAAAGTGGCATTTGACCTCCATCTTGAAGGACGAGAGGGCATCTATGAGGTAGAAGTGAGAAGGTAGGGAATATGTAATATTCCCATGGTTATAGGAGATAAAAGATAATAGGAGGAATAGAGAAGACCAATTTGACTGGCTAGTGGAATATGGGAGGAAAAGTAGTAACCAGTTTGGCTAGAAATTTAGGATGTAAATATTAGGCAACTAGATGGCCCATTGGATAGAGCACTGAGGCTACAGTTGGAACCCAAGTCCAATATGGCCTGAATCACTCATTAGCTATGCGACCCTGTGCAATCCGCTTATCCTTTGTTTGCCTCAGTTTCCTGATCCACTCAGAATTCCCTAGGAATAAACATAGTCCATTTAAGTCCAGAGTTGGAGTCATTTGTGAGAGAAGAGTTACTTGGTACATGAGCAATAGGTAACAGATTGGGGAACAAAGTCCCAGGATGGAGGACCTGGGGAAAGAAGTCGCTGTCATCTCAATACTATGAATGTGCAGTAATGCTCAACGGTCTGTTTTACTTTGGGGACAGAAAAATAAATGCATTACTTTTAGTTCCTCTTGAACTAGAACCTCAAACCTGGTGAAAAAATACTATTGTCTATTTCTTCTCCTGGTTTTCATGTTACTCCTTTCTACTTCTCCTACTACCTCTCTGACCATTATCTGTCTGTCTTCTTTGATTCTCCCTTTAAATGGACTATTACCAAGAATTCCATCCTGGTACTTCCTCACTTCTTTTTCCATACTCTCTCCTTTGGTGATCCCACAGATTACAAACTGAATGCTTTATCTTTCCCCCCAAACCCTCCTATTTTCTGAATTTCATTATTATTGAGAGGATCACCATCCTTCTCAGTGATTTAACAATGCAACCTAGGCACAAGCCTTAATTCCCCACTCTCTTCCAGCCCTCATACCTAATTTGTTGACAAATCTTTTCAATTTTATTTCATACATCCCACCTTTCATACGCTGATCTTGCCACTACTTTGTTGAAGGCCCTCATTACTCTCACTTTTTTTTTATTTTAATAATTTTATAATTATACATTTTTTGACAGTATATAAGCATGAGTAATTTTTTTATAACATTATCCCTTGTATTCATTTTTCCAGATTTTCCCCTCTACTCCCTCCCCTAGATGACAGGCAATCTTAAAAATTTTACCTGTGTTACAGTATAACCTAGATATAATATATGTGTGTAAATCCCATTTTCTTGTTGCACGTTAAGTATTGGATTCCGAAGGTATAAGTAACCTGGGCAGACAGATATTAGTGCTAACAATTTACATTCACTTCCCAGTGTTCCTTCTCTGAGTGTAGTTGTTTCTGTCCATCATTGATCAACTGGAAGTGAGTTGGCTCTTCTTTATGCTGAAGATTTCCACTACCATCAGAATACATCCTCATGCAGCATTGTTGTTGAAGTGTATAGTGATCTGGTTCTGGTCATTTCACTCAGCATCAGATCATGCAAGTCTCTGCAAACCTCTCTGAATTCATCCTGCTGGTCATTTCTTACAGAGCAATAATATTCCATAACCTTCATATACCATAATTTACCCAACCATTCTCCAATTGATGGACATCCATTCATCTTCCAGTTTCTAGCCACTATGAAAAGAACTGCTACCATCATTTTGGCACACACAGGTCCCTTTCCCCTCTTTAGTACTTCTTTGGGATATAATCCCAATAACAGCAATGCTGGGTCAAAGGGTATGCACAGTTTGATAACTTTTTGGGCATAGTTCCAGATTGCTCTCCAAAATGGCTGGATACTTTCACAACTCTACCAACAATGTATTAGTGTCCCAGTTTTTCCACAGCCCCTCCAACAATCATCATTATTTGTTTCTGTCATCTTAGCCAATCTGACAGGTGTGTAGTGGTATCTCAGAGTTGTCTTAATTTGCATTTCTCTGATAAGTAGTGATTTGGAACACTCTTTCATATGAGTGAAAATAGTTTCAATTTCATCATCCGAGAATTGTCTGTTCATATCCGTTGACCATTTATCAATTGGAGAATGGTTTGATTTCTTATAAATTAGGATCAATTCTCTATATATTTTGGAAATGAGACCTTTATCAGAACCTTTAACTTTAAAAATATTTTCCCAATTTGTTACTTCCCTTCTAATCTTGTTTGCATTAGTATTGTTTGTACAGAAACTTTTTAGTTTGATGTAATCAAAACCTTCTATTTTGTGATCAATAATGATCTTTAGTTCTCCTCTGGTCATAAATTCCTTCCTCCTCAACAAGTCTGAGAGGTAGACTATCCTCTGTTCCTCTAATCTATTTATGATCTCATTCTTTATGCCTAAATCATGGACCCATTTTGATCTTATCTTGGTATATGGTGTTAAGTGTGGGTCCATATCTAATTTCTGGCATACTAATTTCCAGTTTTCCCAACAGTTTTTTTTTTCAAAAAATGCATTTTTATCCCTAATGTTGGTATCTTTGGGTTTATCAAACACTAGATTGCTATAATTGTACCCTTTTTTGTCCTTTGTACCTAATCTATTCCACTGATCAACTGGTCTATTTCTTAGCCATTACCAAATGGTTTTGGTGACTGCTGCTATATAATATAGTTTTAGATCAGTTATACCTAGACCACCTTCATGTGACTTTTTTTTCATTAATTCCCTTGAAATTCTCAACCTTTTATTTTTCCATATGAACTTTGTTATTTTTTCTAGGTCATTAAAATAGTTTCTTGGGAGTCTGATTGGTATAACACTAAATAAATAGATTAATTTGGGGACTATTGTCATCTTTATTATATTCGCTCTGCCTATCCACGAGCACTGGATGTCTTTCCAATTATTTAAATCTGACTTTATTTTTGTGGCAAGTGTTTTGTAATTTTGCTTATATAATTCCTGACTTTTCTTTGTTAGATATATTCGCAAATATTTTATACTCTCAACATTTGTTTGGAATGGAATTTCTCTTTGTATCTCTTGGTGTTGCATTTTGTTGGTGATGTATAAAAATGCTGAGGATTTATGTGGATTTATTTTGTATCCAGCAACTTTGCTAAAGTTGTGAATTATTTCTAATAACTTTTTATTAGAATCTCTGGGGTTTTATAAGTATACCATCATATCATCTGCAAAGAGTGACAGTTTGATTTCCTCATTACCTACTCTTATTCCTTTAATCTCTTTCTCAACTCTTATTGCTGAGGCTAACATTTCTAATACAATATTGAATAGTAATGGAGATAGTGGGCAACCTTGTTTCACTCCTGATCTTACTGGGAAAGGTTCCAGTTTATCTCCATTGCATATTATGCTTACTGACGGGCGTAAATATATGCTCCTGATTATTCTAAGGAATAGTCCGTTTATTCCTATACTTTCAAGCGTTTTTAGTAGGAATGGATGTTGGATTTTATCAAATGCTTTTTCTGCATCTATTGAGATGATCATATGGTTTTTATTAATTTGATTATTAATATGGTCAATTATACTAATAGTTTTCCTAATATTAAACCAGCCCTGCATTCCTGGTATAAATCCTACTTGATCATAGTGTATTATCCTGGGGATGATTTTCTGAAGTCTTTTTGCTAATGTCTTATTTAAGATTTTAGCATCAATATTCATTAAGGAAATCGGTCTATAGTTTTCTTTCTCAGTTTTCAATCTACCTGGTTTAGGTATCAGTACCATGTCTGTGTCACAAAAGGAGTTTGGCAGGACTCCTTCAGCCCCTATTTTTTCAAATAGTTTATATAACATTAAGGCTAGTTTTTCTTTAAATGTTTGATAGAATTCACATGTATTTACATCTGGTCCTGGGGATTTTTTCCTAGGGAGTTGATTAATAGCTTGTTCTATTTCTTTTTCTGAAATGGGACTATTTAAGCAATTTATCTCTTCCTCTGTTAATCTAGGAAGCCTATATTTTTGGAGGAAGTCATCCATTTCACTTAAGTTATCAAATTTATTGGCATAAAGTTGAGCAAAGTAACTCATTATTTCTCTAATTTCCTCTTCATTGGTGGAACTAATTACTCTCACTTGTGCTTTTGCAATAACCTGATAGCTGGTCTCTCTGCTTTAATTCTCTCCTCTTTGGAGTTTGGCATCTACTCAGCTGTCAAATTCATCTTCTTAAAGTACAAGTTCCAGTTGGGCTACCCAGCTGCTTCCTCCATCCTTCCCTCTCTCCTTCTTTCCATCTTTCATTTCTTCTTTGTCCCTCCCTCCATTTCTTTCTTTCTTTTTCTTTCTCAATCTCCTTCCTTCCTTCCTTCCTTCCTTCCTTCCTTCCTTCCTTCCTTCCTTCCTTCCTTCCTTCCTTCCTTCCTTCCTTCCTTCCTTCCTTCCTTTCTTTCTTTCTTTCTTTCTTTCTTTCTTTCTTTCTTTCTTTCTTTCTTTCTTTCTTTCTTTCTTTCTTTCTTTCTTTCTTTCTTTCTTTCTTTCTTTCTTTCTTTCTTTCTTTCTTTCTTTCTTTCTTTCTTTCTTTCTTCTTTTCTTCCTCCCTCCTTCCCTCCCTCTCTTTCTTTCTTCTTCCTTCCTTCTTTCTTCTCTCTTTCTCCCTCCCTCTCTCCCTCCATTTCTCTCTCCATTCCTCCCTTCATTCTTTCTTCCCTCTCTTCTTCCTTCCTTCCTTCTTTCCCTCCCTCCCTCTCTTTCTTTTTCTTTCTTTCTTTTTTCTGTTATGGGCCAGAACTCTGTACCTGAAACAAGGATTCTTACAAGGTGCTAAGTGGAATTGATAAGACAATGGTTATCTAGTTTAGCATGGTGACTAATAGTTCTCTGGTTCAGTATGATTGATTTAATCTTACAGCAAAAGGGTTCCCTAGTGACATGATTGGCTTATACTCAGTATGATGAATGGATTTAATTGTAATAGAGCATATAAGCTGGAAAAGACTCATCCAGATTCATTCCATCTTCATCAGCCTTATGGTGGCTGGCCTGTCCTCCTGCTCCCCCGACTGAGACCAAGGCCTGTCTGAAGGGCCTCAAGAAAGCTAACTGGGCCCCAAGCAAAGAGACAATAAAGAATTTGGACTTTATCCCTGGCTATTCTTGTGGTGATTACTCAACTGAAACGAAGGCTGTTCCAGAGACCTCCAGAAAACCAACCAGAATACTACATTTTTCTTTCTTCCTTCCTTCCTTCCTTCTTTTCTTCCTTCCTTCCATAAATAATGAGCAAGAAATAAAAGTAATTATTATGAACTATTTCACCTAGTTACATGTCAATAAATTGACAATCTAAATGAAATAGGTGAATATTTACAAAAAATGCAAATTGTACTGATTAATAAAATAGGAAATAGAATATTTATATAACTCTAACTTGAACAAATTATAAATAAACTCCCTAACAACAACAGCAGTAGCAATAAAACTAGGACTTGATGGATTTGCAAGTAATTCTACCAAACATTTAAAGAAAAATTAATTTGTAATACTACATAAACTTTCTGAAAAAATTGATAAAGGTGTCCTATTATATTCCTTCTATTATAAAATATGATCTTGATAAAGTCAAAACCCAAAAAGAAAACTATAGGCCAATTTTTGTAATGAATATTAATGCAAAAATTTAAATAAAATAATAGCAAACAGATAATAGAAATAGATATCAGAAACTTCAGATATTATGATCAGGATGGATTTATGCTAGGAATGCAGGGCTAGTTCAGTATGAGTAAAACTGGAAAAAACTGACCATTTTAAATAACAAAACAAAAAAAAAGTCATGAATATTTTAATAGGTATGGAAAAAACAAAATGAAATAGGTATGGAAAAAACAAAATGAAATAGCTGTTTTTGTTAAAAACAACAGAAAGCATAAGAATATTTGGAGCTTTCCTTAAAATGATAAATAGTATATCTTTAAAACAAAGAGCAAGCTTTATCTGTAATTCGAATAAGCTAGAAACCCTTCCAATAAGATTGGGATAAAGCAAGGATATTCATTACCATAATTACTTTCAATATTTTACTAGAAATGCTAGCTATAGCAATAAGATTTTAAAAAAGAAATTGAAAGAATTATCAAAGGAGGAAAAAAAAGCTTCACTTTTTATATGTGATAAGGTATTTAGAGAATTTTAGAAAGTTAAGTTTAAAAAAAACTAATCAAAACAATTAACTTCAAAGTTGTGGGACATAAGATAGAGAAATTTCATTTTAAAAAGTATAAAATTCTTGGTAATCTACCTTATGAGACATATACAGAAATTATATGAATACAATCACAACTTTCTTCACAAGTAAGTTCAGATTTAAGTAACTGGAGAAATATTATCTGCTCTTGGGTAGGTCAATCCATAATGAAAATGACTAAATTAATTTATTCACTGACATACAAATCCCAAAGAATTGCTTTATAGAGCTAGAAAAAAATGATTTAAAAAAATCATCTGGAGGAACAGAAGTTCAAGAGTCTCAAGGGAATTAATGAAAATATGAAAAGGAAGGAAACTAGCAATAGCAGATCTCAAAGCAATCATCAGAACAATTGGTACTAGTTAAATAATAAAGAAATGAACTAGTAAAACAAATTATATATACAATATACAGAATCAAAGAAGTATAGTACTTGGGTTTGATAAATCTAATCTCAATTCTTTTGGCAAGAATTCAGTATTTGACCAAAAATTTAGACATAAAAGGTGACATCATAAGCAGAATAGAGGAGCAAAGATGAGATTGTCAAAACTATCAGTAGGCAATAAGTTCATAATAAAACAAAAGGTAGAAAAGAACATGGAAGAAAAAATTGGAAAATTTTGATTACATATGATTAAAAAGTATTTGTACATACAAAAACCAAGGCAGTTAAAATTAGAAGAAAGAGAAATAAATTGGGAAAAACCACTTTACAGCAATTCCTCATTTCTCAGATACATAAGGAATTTATTCAAGTCTATAAAAATAAGATTTATTGCCTAACTGATAATAGTCAAAGAATATGAATAGATAGTTTTTAGAGGAAGAAATCTAAAATGTCAGTAATCATATGAAAAATACTTTAAATCATAAATATTTAAAAGAATGCAAATTAAAAAAACTCTGAGGGTCTCTCACATTCATATTATTGACAAACTTTTTTGAAAAAATGATAAATTCATGAAGAATTGTGAAGAAATAGGTGTGTTCATGAACTATTGGTAGAGGTATGAACTGGCACAACTGTTGAGGTTGGGAAGGGACCCCAAAAGTTTGGAGGTACAGATTGATGTCACCAGGTATCTCAAAAGAATTCATAGGCTTGAACTCATTTCATAGTCAATGGGACAAAGTTTTTTTTTTTTTAATTTAATTTATAATTGTAACACCATTACAAGCGGGTTAAGTTCCAAAATAATCTAACAAAGTCCTAAGAGAGAGAAGACCCCTTTATCCAGCTTTCTATCACTGACATGCTAATTCTATGGCTAATTCTATGGAATGGTCTCCAGAATTTGGTCATCCCTGACCCACAAATTATCTATCTGACAGTCAGCAATGAACTGAAGAGTGATCTGTTCATTATTATCTCAGGAGTTTGGTCTGTGAGACTATCCTGATCCCAGAAGCTGTCTGACTGAGGAGTGGTCTATTCAGAGTCAGTCAGATAAGCTGTGGGCGTTTCCTGAGGCAGACTCCAAAGCCAGAAGATTTAGGATTACTGACTTAACAGAAGCCCCCCTAAAATTGGGGACCCCAAAATCATGTTACATCATTTTCTTCTCTCAAGCAGTCATCCCCAAATTCATTTGAGACAAAGGAACGGAGATCTCATCTTCTAGAGCTGCTTCATGCTGATAAGGGGCATAGAGTTGTCCTTGCCAGTGGGGTCCAGCCTGGGGAAAAGAGCAAGATGGCGGCAGCAGCATTCAAAGGGAGCTGGGTGTCAGAATCAATTAGCCAATGATATTCAGGATGAACAAATAATTGGAAGTTTGTATCTTAGAGCCCAGAGGGAACAAATCTCACAAGTAGATTAAAAATTCAGGGGCCAAATATAAGCAAAAAATAAATAAAAGTGGAATTAGTATAGGGGTTAGTAGGGACAATAGTCAGGAACCCCACCCAGAAGAAAGGGGGGAGGGGAGGGATATGAGGCTATCATGAATGCTTCCCATCCAAACAGCTATTCCTAGGATAAATACCAAAGAGTGTTTTTCCCCAGATCCCTGCTCTTGTCTCCTTGAAGGGGTGGGGGTAGTGTCTGAAGCAGAAGCATTATACACAGTAAAAGGAGCTGGCTCCATAATGTTTAAAAGGTGTTAAGAATGGGTAGAGAGAACGACATGCAGAGTGGAGATAATAATCTTAAATGGTTTTGATCTATTTTAGCAAAAACCTCTGATTCTTTTTAGTCTTATAAGGGAAGGCTTTTACTATCATATCTCAGACAAATTTTAAAATTACTTTACACACATAGAAGCCATTTATTTGTTGGCCACATCTTTAAAAAAACCATAAAGTTATATGAAACAATTATATCCAAATTCTTCCCAGACATTTCCTAGACAGAGCCTGCTGAAAGCTGGGGTGACTGATGCCAGGATATCTCTTTGATCTTCAGGTGCCAGAGCTTAAGGAATACTGACCAGGGAGCCTGAACCCCACTCCATCCCCATTTCCCCCAAGCTGGGTTGGGAAGTATTTGAGCAAGGTTATGTGGGATCCCCATGTTCGCTTCCCCTATTTCTATAGGAGAGGAAAAATTTGATCTGAGATGAGAGGGGTTAGCAAACATAGGGACTTGGGCTATATTGATATAGCAATCCCCACAGTGGAGACACACTTAGGACCACTCTGGGGAGTAGAATGGAGAGGGTCCCTTTCTGGGATACTTTCCCAAAGGAGCAGAAAGGGGACTCCAGTTAAGATAGGAGTCAAGGAAGGGCTAGCAAAAAGTTGTTATTCTTCTGGTTTGTTTTTCCTTTTTCTTTTCTTCCAGAATGGGTAAATTCCTGGATTATCCCCAATGTTTCAGGAATTTATCTTGCAATTATAAAATGGCTAATTGCTAAACTTCTTGATTATTGCTTTCAAAATTTTGAGAAGCTACTAAGATGTTATTTTAATTTTTAATTAGCTAATTTTTGTGTAACTCCCAGCTTGACCAGAGCTGAAGTCCACAGGAAAAAGTTAGGTTTTGTTAAGAAAAATTTCCAAAATTCTAACTATAGCATAGAGGGTTTTTTTCCTTGCTGGTTGTGTTTTAAATCTTTATAGGTAACAAAATCTAGGTCACAGAACAAATATGACACAGATATTCTGCACGGAGATGCAGACACAGACAAAATGTCATGAAAGAGAATTGTCCCATCTTTGCCAAAAGCCATAAAATTTTGACCAAAGTTATCCTATAGCACTTCTACCTTCTCTGACATCCCAGAGGAGGTGAAAGTGTGGCAAGGTTAATTTTGCTGAAAACTACAAGAATTTCCCAATCTTGGTATCCCCAAGGAAAACTTGCTGAGCATGGAGTTCATGATGACCCAGACAAGATTTCTCTAATGCTTGGAATGTCCTGCTATAGGATTGTGGGAGAAAAAAATTGGGAAGATTATCCTGACAAGGAGGGAATCAAGTCAGGGAAGGCCAAACTTTCCCCATGCTGGGCCACCAAATATTAAGGTTGGTAAGGGCCCCCAAAAGATTGGGGTCACAACCAGTGTTGCAAGGTGTCTCAAAAGAATTTGCAAGCTTAAACCCATTTCCTAGTCAAGGGGCAAAGTTGATTGTAATTGTAACACCATTACAATTGGGCTAAGTTCCAAAAGAAATTAGCAAAGTCCAAAGAGAGAGGAGACTCCTTTACCCAGCTTTCTATCATTGACACACTAATTCTATGGTCCAGAAGAATGGTCTCCAGAATTTGGTTATCCCTGACCTACAGATTATCTCTCTGACAGTCAACAATGAAATGAAGAGTGATATATTCACTATTGTCTCAGGAGTTTGATCTGTGGGACTATCCTGAGCCCAGAATCTATCTGACTGAGGAATCAGAGAGATTGGGTGTGGGAGTTTCCTGAGGCAGAATCCAAAGACAGAAGATTTAGGATTACAGAAGCCTAATAGAAGACCCCCTAAAATCGGGGACCACAAAATCATATTACATCACAGCCATTAAAGAAAGCAGTTTGAAATTATGTTCCCTAATCTATTAAAATGATGTCTATTTTTTGACAAAGTATTTTCATTATTAAGCTATTCCCCCAAGAGTTCAAAGAAAAAGTGAAAGGAACTATACATACAAAAATATTTATGCTAGTTCTTTTTGTGATGACAAAGAATCAGAAGTTATGGTGAGGTACATAAATTGGAGAGTGAGATATAAATAGATTATATCTCACTCTTTATATATATATACACATATATATATATATATATATATATATATATATATATATATATATATATATATATATATATATATATATATATATATATAATATATATATACATACCTCCTCCCCCCCAACCTCCAAATCACTATTACATGCTTCAGAGTAAATTATTTTTAAATCATGCAAGGAGTTGGTACTGTGTATCATGAAGCAGTGTAGGGTAAATGTAGGAGCACCTGGGTGGTACAATGGAAAGAGGGTTGGACCCCATGTTCCTGAGTTCAAATTTGGCTTTAGACACTACCTCCACAATACTGCCCAAATCATTTAACTCTCTCTCCGTTTCTTCATCTGTAAAACAGGAATAATAAAAAGGCTTAATTCCCCTCATAATGGTCTTGTAAAGATCAAGAGGCAAAATGCTGTGCAAACCTTAAAATATTTTGTAAATTTTGGTAATTACTGTGTAGGAATAATTACTGCTAGGGATCTAAGGTTTAAGGACTTTGAATAGATTAAAGAAAATTACAGCATCCTGAAACTTAGAAAGAACAATACAAAGTTGAGATTGGATCTTCTTGGTCACTACAACTTTTACTGCCTTCTCCTCCAAGGGAAACTTCCATCTTTTTTTTAATCATATGTTACCATGTATGTCTATATTTTCCCACCTCTAAAGATCAGTATTGATTTTTTTTTTTTAATTCTCCTAGGACTATAGTAAGTGCTTAATAAATTCTTGTTGATTAATTTATTGGACATACTTATAGAAAAGCTATATATGGTTTTTTGTTTAGATATGGTCTTTATCAGAAATAAATGGAATTCACCAGTTTCATTGAATGTCTATCTTCTTCCCTGAAAGAAAATGCTCAGTTTAGCAGGGTAATTTATTCTTGGCTGCATTCCAAGTTCCTTACTGAATATCAGATTCCAGGCCCTTTGATCTCTTTCCCCCCCCCCCCCCCCCTGAGGCTGGGGTTAAGTGACTTGCCCAGGGTCACACAGCTAGGAAGTGTTAAGTGTCTGAGACCAGATTTGAACTTGGGTCCTCCTGAATTCAGTGCTGGTGCTCTATCCACTGCGCCACCTAGCTGCCACCTAGCTGCCCCCTTCCCTTTGATCTTTTAAAGTGGAAGCTGTTAGGTCCTGAGTAGTCCTTATTTTGGCTCCTTGGTATTTGAATTGTTTCTTTCTGGCTGCTTGTAATATTTTTATCTTGGTCTGATAGTTCTCAAATTTAGCCCAAGGAATATTGGGGTTTTAATTTTTGGGTCTCTTCTAGGAGGTGTTCAGTGAATTCTTTCAATGGTCATTTTACTTTCTCATTCTATGACATATGGGCAGTTCTCTTTGATGATTTCCTGAAAAATAGTGTCTAAGCTCTTTTTTTCATCATGGATTTCAGGGAGTCCAATAATCCTTAGATTATTTCTCCTAGATTTGTTTTCCAAATTAGGTATTTTACATTTTTTTCCTATTTGACTGATTCTTGTTGTCTCATTGAGTCATTCATTTCCATTTGTTCATTCTAAATTTTAGTGAATTATTTTCTTCATTTACTCTTTTTACTTCTTTTTGCATTTGTCCAATTAAATTTTTAAATGAGTTGTTTTGTTCTATGAATTTTTTTCCACTTCAGAAATTCTATTTTTTTAACGAGTAATTTTGTTTTTTAAGGAGTTATTTTCTTTTTCTGTTTCACAAATTCTGTTTTTCTGGGAGTTGTTTTCTTTTTCCATTTTATCAAATCTTTTAATGAGTTATATGCTTTTTTCCAAACCCTCTTGCAGAGTTTTAATTTCCTTTCCCCATTTTTCTTCAAGCTCTCTTTTAAGATCCTTTTTAATTTCTTCTAGGAGAACCTTGTGTGGTAGGGACCAGATTATATCACCTTTTGGGGCTTCATCTGGAGACAATCTGCCGTTAGTCTCCTCAGGGTTTCAAATCTGTTCTTCTCATTCTTTTTTTTTTCTTTTTTTTTCTTTTTTCTTTTTATTTATTTTTATTAATTTTTATAATTATAACATTTTCTTTGACAGTACATATGCATAGGTAATTTTTTTTTTTACAACATTATCCCTTGTACTCCCCTCTGTTCCGAGTTTTTCCCCTCCTTCCCTCCACCCCCTCCCCCAGACGGCAGGCATTCCCATACATATTAAATATCTTATATTATATCCTAGGTATAATATATATGTGCAGAACCGCATTTTGTTGTTCTTCTTGTTGCAAAAGAAAGATTGTATTCGAAAGGTAAAAATAATCTGGGAAGAGAAACAAAACAAAACAAAACAAAAACCAATGCTCTCAATTTACACTCATTTCCCATGTTCTTCTCTTTCACTACAGAAACCATCTATCATCAGAGTCTTCTTTACTTTTTTTACTCATTTAAAAAAAAAAAAAAAAAAAAAAGTTAAGGTCTGCTTTTAGGGTAGGGGAGGTTTTCCAAGTTGGCCAGTGCTGATTCACTCCTGGTGCTGGATGGGCATGGTGGCCAGGTCCCATGAGATTCTGGTGTTTCAAGGTTCACTATTTACTTTTTGTGTTTGTGTTGGATAAACATCCAACTTCTCTGCTAATCTACAGGCTTGCAACCAGGGCAGAGTGGCCAACACTGCTGTAGATTCCTTTCCACAGATTCTCTGCCACATGGAACTGACACAGTTTGCAGAGTCCATAATACCCTGGGACTCTGTGCTCTCTGTGGTAGTCATTGTGCTCAGTTGTTTGTGCTTCACTGCCTCCCTCCCATTTCCAATTGAAACAGTCCTTTTCTGGGGAGCTCCAAAATTATCTTCTGCTGGTAATTTGTTGCACTCCCAATATCTGTGGGTTCTGCTGATCCAGAGCTAATCGAAAAGCTTGATTTGCTTAATTAGTCTGAGGGATGTAGAGAAGGTCAGAGAGAAACATGTATCTTCTCCACCATTCTCCACCATCTTGGCTCTGCCCCTCCAGAATATCTTTCTTTGATCCAGGGAATTGTCATTTCCCTGAATACCTGATCTGAAAACTTTAATACCAATTTTTCAGGTTAAGCCAGAAGGAATCCCACACAATGCAAGGCAATTCTACAGATAGCAGATAACAGAATCCAAAAGTCTCTTCTTTGTTTTTATACCCTATGTTATGCTTCCCTTTATTCCCAAATGGTCCAGATACCCAAATATAATAATAGCTAAAAACTGAACCTATTGAACCCTAGAAAGAATTAATTCATAGCTCAGGAGTGTTTTAGGCTCTATCAAATATTCTATTGCCTGGAGGGTTTTGTATTGCATAGATAAAGGGAAGAGATAATTTTGGTCCTATAGGGAGGAATGAGGTGGGGCCTTTAAAATGGATTTCAGGTTTGGACTGGTGCAATGTCAATTTGCCATTTTAAAATATCCTTGCAATAAGAAAGAAAGGATCTGATAGAAAGTCATGTGGTTGATATCACAGGACCAAGTAAGAGACAAAATCTACAAGTTATGTCTGTGAGGGTGAGGAGACTAGTCACAGATAATCCCTAGTCAGCCAATTGGCAAAATGGATGGGACACTGGTCTTTGTAGGAAGACCTGACTTCAAATACAGCCTCAAAGAATTCTGTAAAACAGGAATAATAATGACACCTCTTTCCTGAAGTGATTTTGGAGATCAGCATGATATAATATTTTTAAATGCCTGGTATATAGTAGGCACTGTATAAATGTTAGTTATTCTTTTTATTATTGTTATTCTTATTGTTCCTAGCTTAGTGATCCTAAACAAGTCACATAACCTCTGCCTGCCTCAATTTCCTCAACTATAAAATGGGGTTAATAAAAACATCTATCTCCTAGGGTTGTTGTGAGGATCAAATGAGATAATATTTGTAAAACATTTAACTGAGTCCTTGGTAAAATTTAAATACTTAATATATATTTATTGATTTCCCCCAACCCTTCCCACTGACAAACCTGAATCATATAAATACTCTGGCAGCCAAGCTACCCCTTGAGGCAGAGGGAGGAGCACTAATAGGATCATTTCTGTCTTTTGTTCTCAACGAGTCTTTGAACCAGTTGTTCAAGTAGATTTTGGATTACAATCCCACCCCAGGTAGAGGTCTTTACAGTATTCAATCAGAAAGGCAAGTTATGATGTTAAATTCCCAGGTTAGATTTCCTCAATAAAAGGACCTCACCAATTCACTAACTTTTTTTAGGGCTAGCCCACTCCTCAGTGGTCTATCCTTTCTCCTTTTTATAGCTGACATCTCTTTCAGGTTAGTCAGCTTGCTAAGTATAACTTGCTAAATTTAACAATAGCTTGCACCTATTAGGAACTTAAACTCCTTTTAGGAATAGCTCCATAATCCCTCACTTAATGGTATCTTCCTCCTGGTTCATTGTGAGTTTTACTAAGGAATTTGTTTTTCCCATGTTAATTGCTAAAACCCCTTTCCTGGCTAATTTCTCTATGAATTTAGCAGTGTAATAAAATCTTTGCCCCTTGATTTGGAAGTCTTTGCCTACAACTTCTTTTGAGACATCTCACAACACTGACCCATAACCATGATATCTTTTTGGGGTATCACCCCATATCCCATTATTTAATGGCTATCATTTACAGGAAATGTCTGAACCCCATAACCTCAACATCACTACTGGGATATTAAATTCTTCAAAAATTTGCCTATAAGAATAGCCTTCATTCATTTCCCCTCACCTTCTTTTCTCTTCCTCTCATTTTCTATTTTGCGGTGGAGCTCAGATAATGATCCCACATCTAGCACGAGCTGGTGCCAGCTCAAACTGGCTTTTCAGGGAGCATTTACACCTCAGAAAATGGCAAGCTCTACAATTTAGGGCTTGTTTTATTGATTGTCTGGACTTAAGAAAGTAAAGGAAAAAATGTTAATAATTTTAAAACCTTAAACCTCATCCCTATTCCCACACAGAAAAGCCCCATTAGCAGAGCATCAGGGATCAATTCACAATGATCCTTATGGTTCACAGTACAGGCAAACCCCTCTGAGGTCAGTAAGGGTATCTCAAATGGCTCAAAAGTTCTCAGGGCATAGCAGATACAGTATTCTATTTTCCCCTACATCTCTGAAGCACAGCTTGGAAGAGACTGAGATACTGAGTCTCTCACAATTCAGCAATGATCTCTCAAGAGACAGGAAGAGAACCTCTCCTTGGGTTCTCTAACCTTAAAATCTCAAAAATACATATCAGCCCAATGGTTTTTTTCTGATTTACTTCAGATTGGCCACATCTTCTGACAGGACTGATTGAACAACTTCAGTTTTTAAATTGGTCTTTTTGTCTTTAAAGAGTGTTTTATAATTGCACCTATATAGGCTATAAGTGTGCCTTAGTAGAGTGACTTGTAGATATTGTATGCTTTTTGTAGTTATTTTGAATGGAATGTCTATGATTTGTAACTGAAGCATGTAACTGCTATATAGAAAAGCTATTGCTTATTTTTGTGGGTTTAGTTTGGATTACTGAATCAATCATCCATTAGGAGGCTTACAGAAGTGGTAGCAACAATAAGGATAGTTTTGTCTCCACTTTGTCTATGTATATGCTTTTAATTTTATTTTATCTTATTTTTATTGCTAGCATTTCCACAATTATGTCAAATAACATCAGAGAAATAGTGCATCCTTGGTTCATTTTGACATTCATTGCAAAAGCTTCTAGTGTTTCCTTATTACATACATTGTTAGCTTTTGTTTTTCAATATAAATTTTTTATCATCTTAAAAAGAGTCCTTCTCTGCCTATGCTTTGAAAGTATTCAAGCATAAATGAGTAATACTTTGCCAAATGATTTTCTTAAATCCATTGGCATTATGGTTTTAGGTATTTTGGGGTTTTTATAACTAATTATAATTATTATTATTTTCCTAATAATGAGTCATCCTTGAATACACAGCATAAATCCAACTTGATCACAGTGAATAATTTTTTAAATGTTATCATCTTTTTACCATAATAATACCAAATTATCAGTTTTAATATTAATAATTATTAATTAATTAATAATACCAAATACCAAATAAAAATAAAATCTTTTTATTTAAATGATCAAAATCAATATTTATTAATGATACTAGTCTATAGGACTTTCTTCACTTTGTTTATCTCTGGTCTATGTATTAAAACTTTACTTGGCATATAAGTTTGGTAAACTGTTTTCTTCTCAATTTTTGTATAAATAGTCCAGATATTAATTGTTCTTTGAAAATTTAATAGAACTCATCTCTAAGTCCATTTGAACCAGTGTTTCTTCCCATTTTCTAGCTCCATTAGAGTTAGTTCAATTTCCTTTTCTGAAACTATATCATCATTCTTCACATAGACTAAAAAGAAGCAAACTAAAAATTTAGCAGCTTTGCTCATTCTCTGATATCAGTGTTGTCCTGGCCAATATTTCTCATTCCTATTTTTTTGCTTCTCCTCTTTAACTCACATCACTAAAAATGAAATAAACTCTTTTGTGGTCCTTAGCTTCTTCAGGCAACTTCAGCTCATTCTGAGTTTTTCTTTCTTTCTTTTTTTCCCCCCTGAGACAATTGGAGTTAAGTGACTTGCCCAGGGACACACAGCTAGGAAATGTGTCTGAGACCACATTTGAACTCAGATCTTCCTGACTTCAGGGCTGGTTCGCTATCCACTGTGCCACCTAGCTGCCCATGATGAACTTTAGAAAAAATTATTGATTGAGCACTTGTGGGACCATTCTTGTAGGATTATGACATGATGTTTTTTATTTATCCTCAGATGCTTGTCCTTACTTCTTTTTATCTTCTGCAAATATCTTTTGGAAATTTAAGTTGGTTAGTGAATCTTCTTCATTATTCATGTTTAATTCTTAAGAGAATTTTTCTACCTCATTTTATTCTTCATTGTTTTCCTAAACTGTTTCCCTTCTAGTCTCCAGAATTTCCTATTCCCTTGAGCTGATTTCACTTGTAAAATTTTAGTCCAATCAATTGATACATGGTTATTAAGCTCCTACTATGTACTAGTCACTCTGCAGATAGAAAGAATGTTATCCTATCTAATCTTCCTTTGAATCTTTTAAAATCTGTTCTCTAAAAATCTAGGGCTTGAAGACTACACTCAGCTTTCCTCTATTTTTCTATTACAAACTCTAGGAAGGAGTACTGTAGCCAATACTTCTCCCAAAGTATCTAATTTCCATCCCAGCAACAAGCTCCTTCCTAATGATGAGAATGAAGAGAAATGATTATTTTTATTATTTTAACAACCAATTAAAATTAGGGCTTTTCTTTTGTATTTCTTAGTTCAGGAACCAAATCTTGTAGGTCATTTAGTCAGTCTCTGAAGGACTGATAAATAAGATTTGCCTAAGCCTCAGGGTATATGTTTGGGCAGATCCAGTCCAAGTTCTAGTTGGATTCCTTACATTCCAGTCCTAAAGAATTGAGTTTTTGTGATTGTACTACTCCATTAGAGTCTGGGGGACCCAGCTTATGAAGGAAAAAAAAAAAACTCGGAGTGATTTGGATAAAGATTTTTTTGGTCCAAATTGCTGGAGGCATTTGAGTCTCATGATAAAACCATATTCTATCCATGACCATCTGGGTGGTGGCCCTCCTGCCTTCATCACTTCTCCACTAAGACCAAGGCCCATCCAGAGATCCTCCAGAAAGTTAGTCTGGACATTACATTTTAGTGTCTGAATGTGAGGCACTAAATGTGGGGCTCTAGACATGAGGCTCTGGATGTAAGGACCTCAGCAGTTCAACTGACATGATCATAAGCTCAATAGAGAAGTCCCTGTGACCTAGAAATAGGGCGAGTCCAAAAATAGACAAGCATGAAACTTTGGTAAGTGCTAAACTAGTCACTTTTAGTTGAAATGGGGCAAATACTAAGAAAAGAGCTTTCCCCACCTTGAGGGGAATGTGTAGCATGTCTAGTTAGGTTAATAAAGAAGCAAGGTTTGTTGGTAACTTGGGAGCAGATTACTGGACTCTTAAATATATTAGAGTACACATGTCCTTGACTCTCTAAGGAAGAAAAATTAGAGCCAGATATGTGGAAAATAGTGAGAGAGCAACTAACTGAATATTATGAAGCTATGGGTCCTGATTCAATTCTTTATGTATAGTATAATACAATTGGTTTTAAAGAAGCCCACAAGTTCTAAAACAAGGAAAAAATTTAATGTGGACAGCCAGACAAGGAAGTATGAGGAGAAAGAGCGGGATGGGTATGGTATTGACAAAACAGCTGAAAAGCATGGAGAATTGGACAAGAAAGGAGTTAAGTACAATGCTGATGAACTTAAGGAATGTAGTGCTTCTCAGCAAGCACTCTTAGGGCATTCCCCATGTCCTAACCCTCCCCCCTCAATTTTGCCTTTGTGAGTGGAAGGAAATGGGAGGAAGGGCAGTGACACCATGATCACCACCTATGCAGTAGCTTTGTCCACCCCCTATGACATGATTACAAAAGGCATTAGTTAAAGCTAAAGAGGAAGGACAGGATATATCTGATTTGAGAATAGAAGCACAACTTCTGATTGAAGAGTTTGACTCTTCAGGTCAAGAAAGAAGAAGATACACTCCTTTTAATCTGGAAATTATCAAAGATAATCTGTGCACTCTTTATGAGTGTACATCATCTTATGTTAAGATGTTATTAGAGAATTTGGCTTATGAAATTTTAACCACTAGTGATTGGAAATCTATAGCAAGGACATGTTTAGAACCTGGATAAAACTTGTTGTGGCTTTCTGAGTATAATGAACTCTGTAGAATACAAGCCCAAAGAAATAGGCAACCTGGAGTTAATATACCGATCACTGCTGACCAATTAACAGGTCTTAGTCCTTATGCAAAATCTTTAGAACAGATTAATTACCCTGTAGCAGCATATGAGCAAATTCCTTCTGCTGCTATCAAAGAATGGGGCACCCTCCCAGGAAGACAAGATGGAGGGGAAGCCTTCATGAAAATAGAGCAAGGTCCAAATGAACCCTTTGCTGATTTTGTGGGACATCTGCTGTCATAAGAACTATTGGTGAAAATGAAGCAACAGAAATTATGATAAGACAATTCACTAGAGAAAATACTAATGAAGTTTTTAGAAAAATTATATGGGGACTACACAAGGATGCTCCTTTAGAGAAGATCATAAGACACTGTGCCACAGTGGGCACAAATGCCTTTTACACCCAGGCTATGATGCAGACTTCACAAGATCTGAACATGGGAAGACAGGGTCCCTTTTGTTTTCAATGTGGTAAAGTAGGGCACCTGAAAGCTCAATATCGGCATAGAGACAGAGTGAGAAAACAGTGTGGGGGAATAAGACCTAAAAGCCCATGTCCAAAATGGAAAAGAGGCTTCCATTGGACATCAGAAGTTAGACAGATTGAGGGAAATGGGATGTGGGGCCCAGCCCCAGGACCCAAGGCAAAAAATACTTGGAGCATGATGGCAGCTGATGCTATATCCAGAGAGTCTTTAGAAGTTCAGTACTCAGACGTGACTAATCAGCCAGGAAGCAACCTGATGGGAGAAAGGGATTACAATTGGGGAGAATAGAATTGTAGGCAGCTGGGACTATGGAGATACCCCTGGAGAGGTGAAATCTGTTCCTCTCCAGCCTATGGATCCCTTGCTTCCAGGAACAGTAGGCTTGACCATTTCACCTCCTGAGAGTACTTACAAAACAGTGTCCATCCATACAATGATGTAGGAAACTGGGGAATGTGTAGCTAATATGTGACTTATAACCCAGGAGAAGTAGTAGCATCAGATTTACTGATACAAACTCCTAAGAAGCAATCTGGTGATAGTTGCCCAGATTCTGACTCCAAGCAACAGAATTCAGGAATATTCTTGATTGCAGCTGACTGACCTGTACTTACTATCTATGTAAATAGCATTCCATTGAAAGGTTTGGTAGAGACAGGTACAGATTGTACAGTAATTAGAGGTGCCACCTGGCCCAATCACTGGTAAAAGATTAAGGCAGACACCCATATGTCTGGCATAGGAGGATCAACAGCAGCTGAAGTTAGTGCTACCCCTTTGAGATGGAAATTTGAAGGTAAAACAGGAATTTTTACTCCTTTTGTAGTAAAAAAAAAAAAAAAAAATCCCCATCAATCTATGGGGAAGAGACATCTTACAACAGTTAGGATTATAAATGAGTACTTCGGTTTTTCTAGGTAGCGTTGCTGTTGAAGGCCTGCTAACACATCTCACTTGTTTTCATTCAATGGAAAACTGATACACCAGGGTGGGTAGAAAAGTGGCCCTTAGCTAGTGAAAAAATTCAGGCCTTATTATATATAGTACTGGAGTAATTTGACCAAGGATACTTACAAGCTTCTCTAAGTCCTTGGAATTTCCCTATATTTATTATATTTCCTTATATTATATTATATAGAGAACTTCTAAATTTAACTCTTTATAATCATATATATATTAAATCATATATATATGATTTTTGACAAAGATGCACTGGCTCTGGCAGACAGATTTTATAACCCACCAGAAGGGCAGTGTCCTATGCGAGCAGCTCCACTCTCTTTAGATAATCGCCAGGTGATGCGGAGAGACCCAGAAAGTGGTAAATGGAAGGGACCAGATAGATTAACTGCTTGGGGGAGAGGGTTTGCTTTTATCTCCACAGATGGAGAAGGAATCAGATGGGTGCCAAAGAGCCTTATTCACCGTGTCCATTAGAGAGAGATGGAGAAGACCCTTGAAACAAAGAAGAAGACCCAAGAAACATCGGCTGGTTCCATCTTTGACTACACGTGCCACTAAGAAAGCATGGCTGTTAACCCAATGTGTATGAAAATTAACTCATGAACATCAAAAATTGTTAATGAAACTGTTGCAGGACTTCAGAATCTGCAGGAATCATTGGATTACCTGACACATGAAGTAATGAATGATAGATTGGTTTTGGACTATTTTTTGGCTGCTAAAGGAGGTCTATGTGTGATTGTTATTTATATACCCTCCTTCTAGGCCTTATGGACATGTATAATTCTTCATATTGATTCGTGTTATTTGTTACATCACTACTAGCCTATGTTATATTACTATGTGCTTGTGTAATACCTCCCATGCTGATGGATGTTTGTATACCTGTGTCAAGTAAGACCCTTTAGCCCAGAAGAAACCTGCTAACAATATCTGGTTTGACTGTTTCACTTTGTTGCTGACAAAGTGCTTGGGAACTTTGGAAAGTATACTTGAAAAAAGGATAATTACAGCAGGGTGTTCACTCAGTATGATTGATGAGATAATGGATCTCTAGTTAACATATACTTAGTCTGATGTAATGATATAATCACTCTAGTTGGCTTATACTAGGTGTGATATAGCGATGTAATGGTTCTACAATTGGCACATGCTCAGTGTGCAGTAGTGATGTAATTATACTAAGGTATGAGTGTGAGCTTGAACTCAGACTCCAGACTCTATCCTTGATGATCCACATGGTGGCCCTCTTGCCTTTATCACTTCTCCACTAAGACCAAGGCCTGTCCAGAGAGCCTCCAGAAAGCTGATCTGTACATTACAAGGATTGGCTGTCTTAGTTTCTATGATTGGCTAGCTTAATTTTCTAAAAACTACCATGGACATGGTCAATCTTTTGACATTTAAAGGCAAAATGCTCTTCCAGTTCCATCAGAAAAATGTTTATCACACTTTATAAAGGGAAAACAGGACATAGGAATGTTGAGGGGTGAGTTACCCTAACATGATGGGGATCTTCTCACCTGAGAAGTCAGGGAGGGTGTGATCACCTCCTTTTTGGTGTTTTCACCTCCCTTCCTGAGAAGTCAGGGAGGGTATGGCCACCTGTGTTCTAAAACAAAAGAAAGAGGGAGATGTAGAAGGCCAGAACTTTGAATAGAAAGAAAAAAAAGACAAAAGACAGTTCCTACCTTCAAAGTGTTCTAATGGGGAAGAGTCTACTTAACAGAATCAAGAAAGTAAAGGACAATCAACAGAGAGACTTTAAATGTGTTAGGTGAATCTTGTGCCTAAATTCTGGATCAAGTTCAGTTTCTTTTGTATTAAATTACCCATCTAATCTAATTTCTGTTTTGTGAAAAAACTTTAATTATGAAAACATTTTAGAAAATTCTGAGATTCTTATCTCAATTCTTATTTTTATTGACAAGTTAAATCCCCAGAGTGAGAATCTTTCTTCTTAAAATTCTATAAGTATCTCTGAAGAGAAGTGGAGTGTTTCTAATGATGGTGGCTCAAGCCCTCATTCCATTCTGGTGTGTTCCTCCAATATGAATCATCAGTGATTTAATCTAATCAGTGATAGATTTAAAAAAAACTCCTCAATGTTATAATACCATCCTCAACTGATAAATGGTCAAAAGATACGAACAGAAAATTTTCAGATGAAGAAATTAAAACCATCTGAAAAATACTTTATGAAAAGTCATGAAAAATACTTTAAATTACTATTGATTGGAGAAATTAAAAAAAAAAACAACTTTGAGGTACTATCTCATACTTCTCAGGAAAGGAGGTGGGCAACAAAGCACTTAACACAGTGCCTGGCATATGTAAGCAAAATATGATTTTACACATCAGTTTTTTTGAAAAAAGTTTTGCATGGCTGAGAGCTTTTTTGTTGTTTTAAAATCATTTTCAGTTGTCTAGCTCTTTGTGACCTCATTAGGAATTTTCTTGGCAAAGACACTAAGTGATTTGCCATTTTCTTCTCCAGTTCATTTTACAGGTAAGGAAATTGAGGCAAATAGACTTGCCCAGAGTCACACAGCTGGTAAATGTCTGAGACTATATAAAGAAAATTCTGACTCTAAGCCTGATACTCTATTCACTGTACTACCTAGATGACCATGTTGAATTTTTATGCACTATTATCTATATTAGCCCATCATCAATTACAAAATAAATAATATTTATTGACTATCTCATTTGCTTTCCAAATTTACAATACTATCCCATTAATTTATTTATCCTGTTTCTTATGAATAAGATATACATATCCACACCTACACTGCAATAATGGCTCTCATTTCTTCATGTTTCATTAATATCTATGGGATCTATTTTGCTTGCTTTAGTCTCCACTGCCTCATTGAATGTAATATGCTCAAGCAGCTTGCCTAGAATCTGAAACTCTGCTGGTTCTATCCCTATAATCTCCTTAAGTACTGGCAACAAGGCTCCAGGCTGTTTCCAAGTGGCTGCAGCCTGTAATAAAACTAGTCTCATCGAGGAGGCCATCCTTTCTTTCACCTTCTGAATATTTTGTTTTGTGTTCTCTGACTACATTACCATCTAGGATGGCAATATCCTAAGGCTCTGCCCCACTATGTCTAGGCTAGTTTAGTTTTTCTTCTTTTTTTTTTTTAAAAAAAGGACTTAATTGGCTCAGGGAACCAAAAGCTCAGGACATTGATATCGTTTCCTGGTATCCTAAGTACAAAAACATGGAAAGACCTGGCTCCTCTCTCAGGCTCAGATCCCAGGCCATTATGGGCAATATAGTCAAAAAAATCTTCACCCAACTGAATTAATGCATTATTCTTACTTAATATCCTTCTTTTCCTCTAACGAGCTTTTCCTTGTTCTGGCTAAGTAAAACTCCTTATATTAACAGCAGATATACTACAAGTGTCTCATGTCATTCCAATCCCAAACCTAAGCTACCAGACCAGTCATCAAACCTGACCTCTTCTGTCATCATATATTATATTATTATGTTTCTGATTCCTGAAGAGTAATGCATTTCAGGATGCAAACTAAATAAATGAAGCTAGGAAAAAAACCATCAGTGTAGTCAGCTATCAATTATTTATAGGAGCAGATAAAATCACCAAGGAAGAGGATGTAGGGAGGAGGATACAGGACAGAACCTTGGGAGAAACCCACAATCTCTTCCAGCTCTAACATTCTAAGATTCTTCAGTTCCATGATTCTATGAGTACACAAAAGGCGCGGATCAATGGATACAATGGTTAAGGACTTGAGTTAGTCTTGAAGGATGAGTAGGATTTGGATAGGTAAAGAGGAGTGGGGAGGGCTGAGAGAATGAAATAACTGCAGGAATGGTCAGGATGTTCCCTGGAGGATAGTGAATGAAGCAGTCATTTTGACAAGTGATGGAAAATAAATTTGTATAGATGGAATTAGAGAATGAAGGCCCTTGAAAACTGGATTAGAGAGAAGGTAATAAGGAATCAGAGTTGTTGTTTGTTTGTTTGTTTACGAGATGAGATAAAAAATAAAAACAATGATTTAGGAAGATACATTTGACAGTCATGTATAATTTGGCTAACCTGATTTGGATTTCCTAATTTGGAGGGTACAATGGACCATTTTGATACTCCATATCCACATGAGTTAACACATCACCTAGGATCAAAAAAATGGGTCCAATCATCTCCATAGAAATATTCTGAAAATTATTCAGATTCTTGTTTTGTTTCTCTCAAAATAAAATGCCATTAGTAATTTTCATCCACTTCTTTATTTAGCATAAGTTTCTGACAAGAGATGGCATCTGGAGCTTTTGCTTCTTATTCTCATTCTGTTGAAAAAAGAAACCAACCAATGCTAAGAGTCTGTAATATATTTTGATTTTGTCTTTTTCGAAGGTCAAAGGTTTTCACATTTTAGTTTTCTGATATAGACTGAAAAAGAATAACATCTCTAAGAGTTAGTAAAAGAAATAGGATTTTAAACAACTGTTTTCTAAGTTTTTTCCTAGTGCTTCTCATTAAACTCTTTAATATAATTTGAAGGATAATAGTCCTTTAAAGAAAGAAACCAGGATCATAAATTTAGAGCTGAAAGAGACCATAAGGTCCTAACTCCTCATTTTACAGATGGGAAAACTGAAATCTGAGGAATTGTGAATGGTATAGCAAAGGAATTCCAGGAATATCAAAGGTACCTCCACCTTTCACATCTTCTGACATCTATCAACATACCTTTCAGGTAACCACATACACCTCCCACATATTATTTTCCTTTCCAACTTTGTTCAGCACTTACTCCATTTATAATTATTTGGGTCCAAAGGACAATAACAGTGATATCTAGATGACTGGAAACCATGCCATGAAGGAATGGGGAGAAGGCACAGGGAGTTAAGTCTGGATAAGAAAGATTAAGGGAATCACTAGTATTCATATATATGGATAGCTGCCGTTAGATGGATTAAACTTGATGTTCTTGAACTCAAAGATCATATCCTGCAGGTCTCAGTGAACTTCGTGACTTTGGGTCCAACTTTCCTGAGCTGTAAAATAAGAGATCCTGGACTTGATGGTCTCAAAAGTCGTTTTCAGTTTTAAATGTATGCTATTATGTATTCCAAGAGCTGGCTATCTTCTTCCTTCTTTATGAATAATCTCTTTAGCTCAAGATTCATGGTTACCATTTCATAATTGTTAAACTTGTTCTGTTCATCTTGTGCAATGGAAATTAATTTTATAATTTAAAGGAAAAGCTCTCAAGGCAATCACATGTGAGTAGATAGCTGTGGATATCAAAAATGTTAGCTATTTTAAAAATGGTGGTTTATGATTTATTTCCTATTTAGTGTTCTTATCGTGCTGTAGGAAAAAAGACTCTGGGGGAAGTAGTAGCCTAGTCCTTGTGGGGCAGGACCTTAAGAGATCAATCAATCAACAAGCATTTGTTAAGAAGCTGCTGTGTGTCAGTGTCTGAGGATTCAAAGACCAAACTCAGTCTAGCCCTGAAGGAGTTGACAGCTGTAGGTACAGTTTATGTTTAATATGTATACTTAATTAGACATACATAGAAAATAAGCATATCTATATGTATCTTCATGCTAAATAAAAGAGATACTATAGAGGGGAATCAGAAAAGCCTCATGTAAAAGATGGTACAAGTGCAGAGTTTTGAAGAAAACCAGGGGTTCTGAGACTAGCAATAAGGAAGGCAATTGTTCCAGGTATACATTAGCCTTCCAGGAGAGCCTGGGCAAAGGCACAAGTATGGAAAATGGATACATACTTCCTACTCAGGTATGTGGCCACCCTTTTAGAGAGGAGTATGGGCAAATTTAAGAATTCCATGAAAGGACATGATTTGGAGGTAGTAAGCAGAGCGCACATCCCAAAGGGAAGGGAAAAATGCCAGATACTTTAGGCAAATAAACTTTAAAATGTAATTTTTATTTGATGAAATATAAGGATGTCTCCAATTGTATATTTGGTGGTTTCAGATGGGAGGATAGATAGGACACATTGTCAGAAATGTTATTTGTTTTCCCTTCTACTTAACTTGTTGACAAGGTGAAAAATTTGATTATTATTAATTTGTCTTGAGTGTACAAAAACCATTCAGTCAGGATGGGACTGGCCCTACAGCCTCCCTGCTTCAAGTAGCAGTTAGAGTAGATCCAGACTCAATTTCCTGCCAGGGTTTTCTTAAACATACACCCTTTTGGATGGCTTTACCTTCATTCCCCACCCCATACCTCCCCCACTCCCCATTCATCACCACTTCCTGGTTGTCAGAATGCAAAAGCTATCTCTGCCTCTGAATCACAGAAACTGGATAAAAGTAAAGTGGTCAGTATTTGGGAAGGCATTCAGGCAGATGAGAACAGGGCTAAAACAATTTTAGTTTCCTGTTGGTGGGGGAGTAGGGATTACTTGGGGTAAGATTACTCTAATGACTCCAGTTTTCTTTTTCTTTCCTCGAGCCCCATTTGGTCATAGTTGGGTCCTGGTTGATTCAGATTGAATAATAAAAAGCAATCATTTTTACCAGAAATTCTGAGGGTCTTCCCCTCCCAGATTTATATATATATATATATATATATATATATATATATATATATATATTTTTTTTTTTTTTTTGACTAGGTGAAAGAGAAGATTATTTGCCTTAATTGCTACCTAACCTTAATCACTGAATGGGTACATCCTCTGTTGAAGACTTAGCTTAAAAAGCCTGAGGTCTTCCATTGCTTCCAGGGCCCTCTCTAGTCGTCCTGATCTACATCTGGGCCACTGGACCCACATGGCTGTAAGGGAAAGTGAGGCAGATGGCCTTGCCCAGCCCTCCCTCATTCAAATGCAACTCAATTGCAGGTTAAAATAGCATTGTCACCTACAACAGCAAAAATGACAATAGAGGTGATGGACCTGAGTTCAAATCTTGCCTTTTAATTAAAAGCATTTAACCTTAGTCTTCTCATGTAAAAATTTTCATTTTCTCATTTGCTAAAATAATAGCATCTACCTCTGAGGGTTGTGAGAATTGAGATAAAATATATATAAAGCAATATAGGAATGCTTTTGTCTGGGTCGATAGCTGGATAGCTAGATGATAGAGAGAGAGAGACAGACAGATATAGTTTTCTCCTAAAACCTAACTAGAGAAGTTAGATTTTGATTAGACACCCTAGCAGTGAAGAATGTTAAATTATAGAATCAATTTTGGGGGGTAGGGTTCACGTATATAGCTAAGGTAGAACGGTGAGTAGAGTGCTAGGTCTAGAATCAAGAAAACCTCCCTTCAAATTTGGCCTCAGACATTTATTAATTGTGTGATCCTGGGTCGGTTTGCCTCAATTTCCTTTTCTATAAAATGGGGGTAATAATGGCTCCTACTTCCAGGGTTCCTATGACGGTTAGTGAGACAAAAAGTGCTGATCACAGTTGGCACATGGTAAGCACTACATAAATGTTGGCTATTATTAGTATACTTCTTTTCTGGAAGTTAAAAAAAAAAAGGAGTAGGACAGACACTTATTCTCAACGATTTAAGAATAATATTGTGGAGTAACAAATCAACGAATGTTATGATATTGATTCTCAATGTCTCTTATATTTCCCTTTCTCTCCTGCCCTTCTGTCGATTTTTACGGGGCAGCGACACACCCTAAACTGTGTATTTGATGTTCACATTTATGAGTTCAGGTACCTAATAAATGCTTGTCGATTGATCGAAGTCTTGAGTTCCCTTTCTCTTCCTCCTCCTCCCCTCCCCCCCCCCCCCAATCATCCGGGGAACAAAGCATCAGCAAAACTCCATAGTGAAGTGAAAAACTTCCTTCCCGGCATCCTGTTTACGTCGGGGTCATGTCAAGGAGGTCAGAAAACCATACTTTCAAGACTATGGCCAAACTAGGGAGTGGTCTGTTTTAGGGGCCACGTCAGGACCCCTCCCCTTAGGGAGACAGGGTTAATTAATAGAGGAGAGCCAGGGAGGGGCTGAAAGGGAACTCCTAAAACTGTTGCCACAGAGGGAGGCTCCGGAGACATCAAAGCGGAGGCAGAGAGGAGCCAGCCCCAACGCAGCAATGACCCGCTTCAGCTGCTTCGGGCGGCTCCAGCTGTGGCCGCTGCAGGCGCTGCTGCTGCTAACTTTCTCGGCTCCAGGGACCCGAGCAGGTGAGAGCGCCCGTGCCCAGGGGGAGCCGCACTGGGCTTGGGGAGGAGAGCAAAAAGTGGGAGAGAGAAGCCCAGGCTTGCAAGAGAGAGGGCAGCAGACTTTTTGTGGGGAGGAAGGGCTAAGGTGAGTGAGCCCCTCCAGCGGCTTCAGATCCTCCCTCCCCGCTGATGGAAGGCTTCGGGGCTGGGGGAGGGCAGTGGGCAGCTCGCACTTCTTTCCTCGGTGCCCCACGTTGCGCACGGCCGGCTCCGCACCTCGCTGCTGCCAGTGGCACAAAGTTTATTTCTAGATGCTTGTTGCTTTGGGCCAATGCCAAGAAACGGGCTTCTCTCCGCGGAGAACCTGAGCTCTCCTCAGCGGCACCTTCAGTGTCCCATTCTTCAAACCCAGGGGTTTTTAATACGAAATTCCGTATTTCTCGCGCCCTGACAAGTCTGGCCAGAAGTCGTCGTACTTAGTAAGTTGTCAAGTTGTCCTGACTGAAAATACCTCCCAGGGCACGTGAAGAACTTTACCGCGATAACCAAAAGAGAATCCAGTGTGTGCGGAATCGGAATTAACTTTCGCTAACGACTGGCAATTCCAGCAGACTCTTGCTAATAGGGTTGGAACTTAAACACACCTCCCCTCCCCCCGCCCGGCTCCCTATTGTATTTGCGGGGCTCGCGGTTAGTTCCCGATGGAAAAAATAAACCGGGATGAACCACTTTGGTAGAGGTGGAAAGCTTTGGGGCGGATTCTTTGTGATTTATTTCATAATCTAATTTCGGTGCCTTCCTTGCGTAAGAATGGGGCGGGTGCTGGGAAGGTGTTTTCTTTTGAACTTGAGTGGGGGGGAAGCGATTTTTGTGTCTGGAGCCTCATTACACTCACTTGAGGTCTTAGTTTATCTTTTATCCATTTCAAGGGTAATCCCACCCGAGAAATCTCTGGTCCAGTAATCTGCGCCTTTTGTGTAAAGGAGTGATACTTCTTTTGTGCTCTGAAAAATAAACAAACAAATAAATGAACGCGTAAGTCCGCTAAGTGTTCTTCTCCGGCTGTCCGTAGGGGATGTGAGAAGGGGAAGAAATGCAGATAAAGGCTCGGGGAGTCGGAAACTCCCAATTAGGTGAACTTCCCCTTCGAATCAGCCGTCTCTCCGCAGTTTTTGTTCTGAGTAGGTTTAGAGAAGTGGTGTCCTGTCCAAGGGCGCCAGAAGCAAAACTTGACTTCTAGTCTTCCCGATTCTGAGATCAGCTTTCTGCTTCTTCCAGAGATCCCGCTGTAACTCTTTATATAGTATTTGATTTTCTTTAGAGACTGCCAAGGAAATAGGTGGGCTAAGAGAGGGTGGAGATGGTGCCAGAAAAGCAAATTGCTTTGGTGCTGCTGGTATTACCCATGGAGGGTTACATGAAGTATGAGGGGTGGTGGGAAGGACGCTCACCTTTATTTATCTATTCACCTTGATTCTGTTGCTTTGCTGATGTTCTTTTGGGAAATATTGATTAAGTAGCCTCCCACAAATTATCTGGAACCATGTTTTTTATTGTGTGTGAAGTTTTGGGAAGCAGTAGGAGAGTTTCTTGGGTGTGTTTCTTGTTTTGCCTAGGGTGAGTAATGAGCCAATAAAAAGTAAAAAAAATCAATATATGTTGGGAGACAGAGTTGGGCCTTTAATGCCAAGAAGGTTAGAATAGGTGGAGAGAAAGAGGGCTGGCATTTATGACAGGAAGAATAAGCCAGATGTGTTGGACGTTCCAACTGATTCTAATGGCAGGCCTCGGGGTACAACTATTTTTCCAGTGGTGGTGTTGACAACACAAAAGCTATATTTCTAAGTTGATGGACAGGGGGCTGGGACTAATCTTTTTTTTTTTTTGGTTACTAAGGCAGTGTTTAGGGACAACTAAGTGATACAGTGGATAGAATATTGAGCCTGAAGTCATGAAGATCTGAATTCAGTACAGCTTCAGACACATTAATGGTGTGCCCCTGGGTAAATTCTTTAACCTGTTTGCCCCAGTTTCTCATCTGTAAAATGAATTGGAGAAGGGGATGGAAAATCAATCCAGTATCTTTGCCAAGAAAACCCCAAATGGGTTCACAAAAAGTCTGAAATGACAGCACAACATGTTCTGAGCATAACACCTTATTTACTGTTATTTTTATTTAGAACAATTGAACAGTTAGTGTTCTCAGACTGAAGCTGAAAAGCAGTCTCTTGTTAAGTTGCATTCTTGAGAAGGCTTTAAGTGGTGAAACCTAAATACCTTCAAGTTAATAATCCATTTCTGTGATAGCTGGGGTACTGAAAAATGGCCAAAATATTCCTTGACTGAGATCTTTCCTGGAAGCAACCTTTGGAGTTTTTGCAAAGTAAAAGTTGCCATGTATAATCTTGTAGGATATTTGGGTGGCTCAGTGGATAGAGGTTTTCCTGAGTTCAAATCTGGCCTCAGACACTTACTAGCTATGTAACTTAACCTGTTTGCCTCATTTCCTCATCGGTAAAATAAATGGGAGAAGGAAATGGAAAAGCACTCCAATATCTTTGCCAAGAAGACTCCCCAAACATGGAGAGTCAGATATGACTGAAATGATTGAAAAACCACAAATGGTCTTGTAGGATGGCTTGCATCTCATTTTATCTCCTGTAATAAAATGAAGCCAATTAGATAGGTTCTGAGCATAAAATTGGGAGGATCTGGCTTCAAATCCAGTTTCAGGCACTCATTAGTATGGGATTCTGGATAGTCATTTAATCTGTTGCCTTAATCTACTAGAGAAGAAATGGCAAACCACTCAAGTATCTTTGCCAAGAAGACCCCAAATGGAGTCACAAAGAAATGGATGTGACTGAACAACAATAACAGTAAATAAGGTGTATATTCACCAATCAGAACTTGGAATCATAGTAGTAAAACTTTCAGTTACAAGACTGGAACTGAATGAGACTGAAGAATAGGCCATATAGAAAGGAGATAGCAAAAAAGGAAAATATAATGAAAAGGATCATTGATTATAATCACCAAATTTGACCCTAGAGAAAAGAATCTCTCTCTCTTTGTGTTTGGGGAGTATGAGTGTGAAATATCCATATGCTCTTAGATACTAAAATATGTCAGCTGGTTTTTGCCGAACTGTTGGGTTTTTCCCCTTCTCTCTTTCAGTCTTGCATACTTTGGCTTGCTAGGTTCAGGGCGGCAAAGTAACATATTCAGAAACAAATGTAAAATAAAAACAGAGGGTATCAAATTGGTATAAAGGAAGGAAGGAAGGAAGGAAGGAAGGAAGGAAGGAAGGAAGGAAGGAAGGAAGGAAGGAAGGAAGGAAGGAAGGAAGGAAGGAAGGAAGGAAGGAAGGAAGGAAGGAAGGAAGGAAGGAAGGAAGGAAGGAAAGAAGGAAAGAAAGAAAGAAAGAGAAAGAAAGAAAATTTGTCGTAGTCTTTTGCTTCAGGTAGAAGTTTGGGCTTATGCAACAGGACAATATGCCAAAGGTAAATCCAGCCTTCCTCTTTTTTTGTTTATTCTGGCCCCAGTTTATTATCCCTTTTCAATACCTAAGTTACATGTATTGATAGACAAGCTCTATGGTTCTTCCAATCAAATGGATAAAATGTACTCATTTTAGAGAAGAGGTATTTTTCAATCATTTATTTTTCCTGTAGTGGTCAGGTAGGCCAAATAATTATTTGTATCCAAAGAAGTGCTCCACTGTCCTAGTCTTTTCTTGGACAAATCAAATCAGAATAAAGACCAAAACATCCTTCATTAGGACTTGGCCTGATGCACTAATGATTTTAATTTCTTTCATAATGATTTACTTACATAATTTCTAGTTTATGAAACATGAACTTCCTCTGATGATAGACAAAAATATTCCTCCATGGTTCTGCTTTAGGAATAATTTCACTTTTTCAGTTCTGTTTTTATCTTGTTCAAGTTGTATTAATGTCAGTTATGAAATCTCAAATGATTCATTTTTCTTCCACATTTTAGCTTGAGGGTGTCAGATTTTCATTTGGTTTGGGGGTTTAGGATTTTTTGCATTTCATTTGGTTTCCTTTGAATCAAGTATATTCAGGTCCCTCATAGAAATACTATTTATATTTTGAAGTGTTTTGGAAATTTTATTTTAAAATATCCTCCTGGAAAAGCTGTCTTAATCATTTAAAAAATTTATATGTTATACAGCAAAATAAGAATTTACTTGGCCTACTAAAATATGGAACAATTTGTAATAATAATTAGCAGGGCATAACAAACCATAGGATCACATATCAATTATCCCCAGGAAAATGGTGAAAGCCCCATTCAATTTCAAGTTTGGCTCAAGCAAACCACTAAGAGAACCTTCCTGTCCCGAAATTTGTATCTCAGCCTTGCTGAGAGGTATGAGATTTTTCTTGCAAATTCAGTAATACTTTGGTTGAACAATTACTTAAAATAAAGGATCAACATGTTCTTGCACTGTGTGCATCTGTTCCCAAATGTAATCCAAATAGTCCATAAATGTTTTAATGAGGCTACTAAGGATGAGAAAAAAACCCCAAAATCCTAAGTTTGGCAAAACATTTAATTTCACCCAACAAGCATTCATTGAGTTCCTATTATGTACTGAGAATTATTTTAAGTGCTGGTGATAAAAAGACTTAAATGAAATTGTCTCTCCCTTCAAAGAGCTTATGTTCTATTTTGGGAAACCAGTATTACAGAGCAAAATAGATACAGACAATATACATTGCACAATATACATTTGCACATTAGAAAACTGAGGCCAGGAGAAATGAAGTGGTTTATAGATTACAATAGGCCGAAAGTGGGAGAGACAAGATTCTATCATAGATCTTCAGAATTCAAAAGAGAGAAAAAGGAGAAAGCTTGTGACTCTACAAGGCAGAGGGCAACAAAGCCACAAGTTACACACAACATTAAATACTTTATATATGTCAGGCCCTATGCCAAGAAGAGGACAATCCAGTGCTGGGGGTAGGGAGTTGAATTAAAGAGATAACTTTAAGAAGTATCCCACAGATAGTAAATGACTTGAAGGTCTTCTCTGGTGAAGGAGAAAGATGTCAAGTCATAGAAGAACAAGATGGAAAAATGTCTTAAACCCAAAAAAATATAAGTTTCTTGAAGCCTGAGATAAACTAATCTTTCATTTTTGTATTGCTGGTCTCTAGCATAGTATTTTGCACATAGTAGTTACTTGATAAATTGTTTCTTGAATTAAATATACTTGAAGTAAATCCCAAATAAATAACATCATTCAGACCAACAAACAGTTCAATAGAGGAATGTGCCAAGGATGATAGAAGTTCAGTCAACTCAACAAGACTCTACTGAATGCCTGCTAAGAAAGCTTAAACATGGTTCCTCTAGTTCCAAAGGAATTATGATGAAAAAAGCTATCTCCCCCTCCAGAGAAAGAACTGAGGCAGTCTGAATGATGGTTTTTACTGTTTTTAATATTCTTAGAGATTTTTGTCTATTTTATTTTGCAACATGCTAATAAGAAAATTTTTGCATAACTACATTTGTAATTGTATGAAATTGATTGCTTTCTCAAGTAGAGGAGAGAGGAGGGAGGAACTCAAATTTAAAAAAAAATATTAAAAAAATTTTGCTTATATGTTATTGAGAAAATAAAATTTTAAAAAATTTAAATGGACTTTCAAATTCCTTGATGCCCTTGAAAACTGTTCTTTTATAGTTAAGTTTCTCTTGTTTTTAACAAGAGAGCTATTTCTTTATATATATATATATATATATATATATATATATATATATATATATATATATATATATATATATATATATATATAATTATATGTGCTTTATATAACATGATGCCTTCCTGTGTAGGAACAATATTGGCATTATTGGCACAAATCATTTTTTCTCAAAAACTGTTCAAATCCTGTCCAAAAGTTGTGCATATTAAATCAAGTTCTTTTTCAGGTACTATTAAGTACATCTACAACATGGCAATAGCTGATATCTGTTGACAATTAAGCTAAATCTCTTCCTTTCCATTGTGGCTAGTGAAAGATGAAATGATTAAGGAATCAAAGAATCATGCTTCCAGGAATATAAATTTATTAAGCAATGCATGCCAATTGCCTAACCAATCAGGACCAGGCCTTTCTCAGCTTTGGCACTGAATTCCAAATATAGGAAGAGACAGACCTTTATGCATTAAAAACAATCAAATATGGCTAATTACCTAATGTATCCTTGTTAATTGTTTTAATTACTCTGATTTCTAATTTGAGACAGATTAAGAACTTTCCAAAATGGATGGAAAAGAGTAAATGGGTGCAATTCCTTGAAATCAGAAAAAGAGGTGTCCCATTCTTCAAGAGTGACTATATCAAAGGAACATAGATATAACTGATTGACCAATATGGGTCAAGTTTTCAGATAAGACATAAGGGTTGCTTAAGATGTATAAGTGTGAGAAAACTCCTTGCATCAATTTTTAGATTTGACTGGGCTTTTGGTTAGCATAATCTAAGTCCTTGGTTAAGAGTGTCTAACAGCAGATAAAGATGGTCCAGTTTCTTAACCACACAGCCATAAGGCTTTTTCCCAATTTCCACAATTGAATAAAGTTTTCTCAAAAGATAGAAATTGAATTAGACCCATAATTGAATAAAAGAGGACTGAGCCAGCTCCAGAATTACCACAGAATTGATTCCAGATGGAAATAATGTGGTTCACTCAAATCCTACAACTTTCCTAAAGAATCAAATATTAAATGAAGGGGAGGGAGGTGTCATGGTCATCTTATATAATCTATCAATTGTTTTTATGCATTGAATACATTATTTTCAAAGGGGGTCCAATGGATTCATGAGACTGTCAAAGGGTCAGGAAAGGTGGAGGAGTGGTTTTAGCATAGACTTCCCAAATTACCGTCTGTCCTTTGGACCTTCTCATTCACTGCATATTACACTGTCTCATCATCCCTCTCTTGCCTCACTTTTTTAATTTTCTTCTTATTTCTTGCTGATTTTTGCTTGGTCTCATTAGAAAGTTGTTTCAGTCTTCAAAGTGTTCATTTGTTGGATAAGGTTTGCCACTTTTTCTTCTAAGCTATTTATTCCTTCCAATTCTTTCCAACAGTTTTTATTTCCTTTCAAAAAAAAAAAAAAAAAAAAACTTCTTGCTTGATTTCTTCTATGTGTGTATATATAGTTCTTTTGAAAAATTAATTTAAAAAAATCTTTATTTGCAATTGTTACAGTTACTTACCTCTCTCTTTAAAAAAAGTATTCAATAAAAATAATTTTTGATACTGGTTGATGATGTCTTTAATTTGCTCATCTCTAGCTTTAGTTCCCAAATTGGATTTTTATTTTGGGATCAAGGGCAGCCTTCCCCTTGCTCTTTTGTTTGGATAGTCTCATCTTGGATCTCTTAGTTTCTTGTGCTAAACATGACTTCTGGAGGTTAAGCTCTCCTGGATCTTTGAGGTTCAGGGAGTTGTATTTTCAGGACCTTCTCTAGAATCTTAGGACAAAGACCTTAGAGCTCATGGACCTGGGGAGACCTTACTTGGTCACTGCTTGCTATTATTCTCCCCTGGCTTCAAAAGTCCCTAGAAAAGGGTTTTTTGATCACACGTAAGCTTTCTTAGGGTAAGCTCTCTGCTCTGGTTGCCTCCAGACACAGAATACAGCAGATTACACATGTCATGACTGACCATATTAGAACGCTACCCACCACCTGTGCTGGACTGGTTGAAGGAGTCAAAAAAGACTCCAAAAGCTTCTAATTTACTGTGTGCCATTTTGGAGTGGAAGAAGTCACTTGCTATCATTTCTCATTGTATTTATGGGTCATTATTATTCTGGTATGAACTTCAGGGATGTGGGAGCTAGGTGGTCTGCCACCTGTTCCCACAGTCATCTTGAAAGGAAATCCCCAGTGTGTGAAAAGAACCAAGAAGTTAGGAGATGGAATTGAGGTGATGATTGTCAATGGAAAAACAGTTGCCAAGGTAGAAATTTGGTATCCTATAAAGTAATTAAATGCTATGATGGGATCAAAACAGAGTTTGATGTCAAGATCAAAGTCAGAAGTTCTAACCATCCCTTTTCATGGGATGTGAGAAACAATCCCATGAATTTGAGTAAACTTGTCTGATCTTTTCCAACCCTCCTTAATTATTCCTTGATCACATTTGAATTGGACTCCATACTCCCTGAACAAGAGAAAGCCAAGCATACTTCCCAATCCCGATGGTCTAGATATCATTAAATGCAAATGTGGCTTGACTATAGCCTTCTACAGTGAATCTTCAGAGTTAATCCAAAGTTAGCCTTTTCAGTTTCTTAAAGTACATTATAGACTATTGGAAGTACAGGTAACAAAATATTTTTTAAATGATTGTATATATTTTTCTTCTTCCTCCTTCAGAAATTCATTATGCAACTGTATATTGGAATTCTTCCACTTTGTCAGTAGAAGTCAAAAATGATATAGACCCGACTGGAGATGCTTATGGTTTTTACAATGACACTATACAAACTACAGGCTGGGGGACCTTGGAGATAAGAGCTGGTTATGGTGCTAATTCCTTAACCAATGAGCTTGTCATGTTTGTAGCTGGCTATTTGGAGGGCTACCTCACTGCACAGTAAGTATTTTTTTTTTGCATTTGTATCCCCAACATCTAGAATAGTGTCTGCTCCACAGTGAGAGGTTAATAAATTTTTGATTGATCGATTGATTGATTGATAACACCCTTCGCTAACTAATGTAAGAAGCAACTATGATTTTAATGTTACCCTAATATGCCTTTTATCTACCATCATGGCTTTTCATTTTGATATCCAGTTATGCTTTTTCTCTCCTTACATTGGACATTAAAACTGTAAATGTAGTTAGTTTTTAGTATGCTTATGTATGAAATATTATTCATATTTGTTCCTAAAATCTAGCTCCAGTCCTCCCTTTCTACTTTCCTTCTGTGATCACACTGCTATAAAGATCTAAATCAGCAGTTCTAAGTCTTTTTGTTTCTGAGGGTCTCTTTTTGGTCTCTTTGCTTTCAGAAATTCTTTCAGGCTCTTACATGAGAGCAGTTATATTATTGGTAGTTATTGATTGAGAAATATACAATGACAAAAAATGACTATGTTTTCAGTAATGCATATGTGGTAAAGCAAATAGGCATCTCATAAATGTCACTAATGAACAATTTCTAGAAAGGACATCTTAACCAGAAAAAAAGTCACATTTTTACAGATAAGAAAAATAGAGAAATGCCAATATTTAAAATCATCTACACAAAATCCATTTTATTATCATATAATTTTCCAGAGCTAAAAAAAAAAAAGTGAAAATAGCAAGATTTGGTATACATATGAATACATGGATGTTTTACAATTAATCCTCTTGGGAATTTCATCCAAACAGTTTGGGAATTATAATTTTAAATACTATTTTAACAAATAAAAGTTCCTTTAGGATGAGACTAAATGTGATCATTACCTAGTTTATGGCTTTCTTTATTTCTCTGACACCTCTATCTTTGGAAGCTATTTAAAGAAATGTCCAAACCATATTCTTCTATCATTTTGCACATAAGGAAATGAAGTAAGAGGCAGAATTACTTATTAAGAATGATATGGCAGACCAGAGTTCATTAGAAATAAAATCTAAGAGCCTTCTAGTTTTCTGACTTTGTATCAAAATAGCTGAGAATACTAATAGATGTTAAATTATTGTAAACAAGTTTTACTAATGTTTTCTCCTAAATTTTATTTGAAAAGCAAGGATATAAAATAAAGTTACAAGTCATTATTATCTATTCTCTACCCTTCCTTGATTTAAAGCATCTTGATTACTTGATCCCCTTTCTTTTTACAACATTGTTGTCCATAACCTATATTTTTGAACACATAGTAACTATTTTTTCATATTGATAACAATTTAGAATAAGTAATAGATCTGATTTAAATCTAATCCCATACACTAGAGATTCTATTTTGTGAAATCTTCAATTATCATGCATCAAAATCTAAGAACCCTTCCCAGGCTGACCTGCATCATATTCATTGAGAAAGGAACTTATTAAATTCCCAAGAGTTTGTACAACTTGAATATATAAATATATTCAATAATAGTTCTCATGAGTTCACAGATAGCAAAATCTAGAATGTATGATTAAGAAAAATAAGGATGTTTTTAAAGATGATATAACATGTGTAGTCATGATTTCCAATAACATAATCAGAAACCATTAAAGGAACCATTTAGGGAAAGCTTTTATTACCTGTGTAATCCTGGGTAGATCACAAAACTCTATTTGACTCAGTTTCCTCATCTGTAAAATTGTCCCATTCAGAACTTATAAAGGAAGTGTTAAGAAATGTTTACACTTTATTGATCTTTAGGAGATATTAAGAAATTCACAATCAAATTTGATAAACTACAGAGTGGTTAGGAAAAGCTATGCTTCTAGTGGCGCTTAAAGAGAAAAGTCGAGCTATTCTTCAAAAGGCTAAGAGAAGATGTTGGACTGTGAAGGGGAGCAGTCCCAAGAAAGGCCAGACGAGCCTCTCCAGAAGGAACATTACATCCTTTTGTTCTGACCTATCCTCTTTTCAAATCAGGAATAAGGAAAGGGTTTTTTAGGCCAGAAAAAAAACCAAAACACCTTTCATAATATTTTTAGTTTTACACAATGTTGTTGTTTAGTCATCCCAGTTGTGTCTGACTCTGTAACTCCATTTAGGGTTTTCCTGGCAAAAATATTATAGTTCCATTTCCTTCTCCAGCTTATTTTGCAGATAAGGAAACTGAGGCAAACAGGATTAAATGATTTTGAAACTGGATTTGAACCCAAATAGCTTCCGTCAAGCCCTTAAGCTATAGTCAAGAGAACAGTTTCACTTCAGCCTGTGGATAAAGAAACTGGTTAAGGACTGGTGAAGAGGGGGAAAACAACCTATTTTCAGTCCTTTCTGTCTAATATACTGTAAAACAATGAAAAACAGGCTAGGATTAGAATCAAACTATGCTGAGAATGTGTCAAAATCTGAATTTTATATAGAAATTTGGTTGTTTTTCAGTCATGTCCAACCCTTTATAACTCACTTTAGGGTGTACTTGGCAAAAATATTAGAGTGGTCTGCCATTTTTTCTCTCTCCAACTCATTTTACAGATGAGGAAACTGAGTCAAACAGGCTTAGGTGATTTACCCAGATTGCACAGCTAGTAAGTATCAGAGGCCAAATTTGAACTCACAGTGATAACTCTTCTACCTCCAGGTCCAGTGCTGTATCCATTGAACCACCCAACTGCCCCCCATCAAAAAGATATATATTGCTAGGTAAACTAAGAATAGAAAATTTAAGAAAAAGGGTTTTTACATGTAACAAACCAATGCATATAATTGTAAAAAATTAATTCTGCTGTTGTTTCTGTTTGTTATATTGCCCAAGTTCTCAATTCTCCCATGTGGTAGAGGTATCTGGAATGCCTACAAGAGCAGACATGTGCCATGTAAATTGATTCACAGCATTTCATCTGTAAAGAATTAGTCAGGGCTACTACTAGTCAGCCTATTTCTTTCTTCATCCCATTGTGCCTAAATCAGAGCAGGCATTCATTAAATACTTGATGATATTTATTTATTGAGTATATAGCATTGTGCTAGAACTTGGATGGGATGCAGAGGTACATAAAAGTATCTTAGTAAAAGATACTAAGTAAGGATACAAAGCCATAGATGCCAAATGGGTGGTTCGCTAATAATGGACACAGGAGATCAAAAGAGAGAAAATTTACTGTGGGTTGGAGACTTTTGAAGTCAATTTAACACCAATTATTGCCTTGAAGGCTAGGTAGGATTTGGCTAGTCTGAAAGGACGGGTGAGGGTATTGCAGATGGAGAAGATACCTTGAGAAAAGGCTATAGAGGAATGAGTCAGACATATTCCTTGGCAGGGAGAGAGAACACCAGTCTGGCTGGATTAGAAGGTTGTATTGAAAAGTAATGGAAGGAAAAAGTGTCAGCTTCATAATTTAAGACCAGATTAATGAAGACCTTGCAAGTTTGAGACTAGTTCATCAGCAACTTTCAAAATAAAGAAACCCAAGAGTACTCTTCATACTTTCTGCTGCAATAGAAAAGCAGCCAGGAGATAGGGAGAGGCTGACAATAAGTGATAAAGATGACAGAGGAAGAAATTTGTTGGAGGAGTGGGGACGGAATGAAATTATTTGTTCAAAGAGTTTGCCTTAGCAAGGATTAAGTCCATGTCTGTGTCAGACAGATTAAAGAGGAGATAATGGCAGAAGGAATTGGAGTGATGAGATGAAGAGAAAAGAGGGAACTCTGAGCAAAAAAAATTTTTTTTTTTTGGTTTGGGAAAGGGGAGCTGTGGGAGATTTGAGGAGAGATGTGAAGTTTTGGAAGAGCCACTTTAGAAAAGTGAGTTAACAAGAAAGGTATAAAAAAATTGCGTAGTGTCACTGAGGGCTCAGTTGAGGTTTATGGCATAAATTTATAGCAGATCCAATCAAAACAATTGCATGATTATCTTCACCTTTGTTCAGCAGCGGATTTGAAGGAACAAAAGTTGTAGATGATTGGAGTGATCTAAGGCTAAGGCTTGCCAGGGGAGAGTTTGGATGATACCTATACCTATGGGTATCAGGATTCAGATGTGGATGTGGAGGATATGACCAAGTCTGAACATTTAATTATTAAATGGAAGGTGCCTCTCCTCTTCCCAGAGAAGGGTGGAGATCAGGCAGGACATATGTGCAGCACAAGATGGAATGCCCATAGTCCAATCAGAATCCCTGTTTTCCCTCAAAGGCTGGAGATTAGGCAGAAAATAATGCAACAGGGGATGGAAGTTAAACCTGTACTTCCTTCTTAAGTCTCAATGGAACAATAGTATAGTCTCCATGAATAAGAAATGACTCTTAAAGAGCAGCTAGGTAGCACAGTGGATAGAGCACCAGTCCTGAAGTCAGGAGGACCCGAGTTCAAATCTGGTCTCAGACACTTAACACTTCCTAGCTGTGTGACCCTGGGCAAGTCACTTAACCCCAATTGCTACAGGGGGAAAAAGAGAAAGAGAAGAAAGGAAGGAAGGAAGGAAGGAAGGATTTATGAAAAAACAAAAATGAGGGGAACTATAATAGGCTAAATGTTAATAACAGAGATCTGTAGCAGATTTTGATGGCACTAAGGAACTGATTTTTAGCAGTATCTGAAAGAGAGAAACAATACTAGATGCTTGGAAAAAGTCATAGTCTGTCATTACCAAAAAATCACGGATAAACAAAATTTTAGTGGCTACAAATCTATAATCCTGCCTTTTTTATTTTTATAGTTTCTATAAAATCTTTTTGAAAATGATCTACACATATACCAATAACATTCCTTGATGAAAGTATGAGAAAAAAATGAAGAGGCTTCTGCAAATGATATGATAGGCAGCTTGGTGGTGCCTTAGTGCAGAGAGCCTGAAATTAGAAAGTCCTGAATTCAAATCCAGCCTTAGACACTTAGCTGTGTTGTACCAAATAGTCACTTAACCTGTTTGCCTCAGTTTTTTCAGCTTTAAAATGGGGATAAGAATAATATACATCTCCCAGGGTGGTTATGAAGGTCAAATGAGATAGTACTAGTACATAGTAAGTGATATGTAAATGTTAACTATTATTAGCATATACAGTCATTCAATTTACTAAGAGATAGTGAGAATATAAGAACAAAATGTTCATTTTATTTGCTGATTATAAAAGAGAAAAATATGCTGTTTTATCTACTCTTCACTAAGGAATCATGCAAATTACTGTGAAAGGTATATGTTTCCCATGTCTGGAGCATATTCTCCCCTCCCCCCCCCATAATCTTCCCCTACTTGGCCACTTAGACTGACTTGCTTCCTTCAAGATGCAGCTGAAATGCCACATAAGCTTTCTCTCAACCCTTTCCCCTTCCTTTGTTGCTAGTTCCCTCCCTCCAATTTGTATCTCTCTTGGACCTATGATAAATGTCATCTTCCCTGATAGAATGTAAACTCCTTTAATGTAGGGACTATTTCATTTTTATCTTTGTATTCTAGCCACCTAGCATAATGGCTAACATATATGGTAGGTGATTAATAAATTATTGTTGATTGATTATAAACACAGAGATAATTTTCACCTTTTGATTATTACTGAAAAATATGATAAAAATACTTGCCCTAAGATAATTGTATAAATATGCATGCATATATTGGATTTAACATAGATTTCTATCATATTTAACAAATATTGGACTACTTGCCATCTAGATGAGGGAGTGGGGCAAGGGGGGGAAATAATTGGAACACAAGGTTTTGGAAGGGCTCATGTTGCATCATTGTCCATGCATATATTTTTAATAAGGGGAAAAATAATCTGTTAGGCAAAGAAATTATTTAGAGGCACCAATCACAGACTTAGAATTGTTTTTTTGCCTTTCTTTGCTTCTCTAGTTTATAGCACAGTTCCAGGCACTTAATAAATATTAAAAATTTAAAAAATTAAAAAAAAAACTTGCCCTAGTTCACTCAGGTAGAATGAGGTTGTGAACCCAGTTCCTCATCCCAAACTAGTACTCATTCTACTTTGTCATCCAGCTGGTGAGAGTCTTTGGATGCTTCTGTTTTAGGCGACATGATACTGATTAGATATTGCAGAGTCTCCTAAATGAGTTCTGTAATTAAGAGTTTGGTTTAACAAGCCATATCGAAAAAAGTAAGGAAAAGAAATGTGATACATAGTTGAATGGATAGCTTAAATAATTATTTTTATCAGTACATCTGTATGTGTATGTACATGAGTATGAAAACAAAAATCTTGTGCTAAGTGAAGTGAGTAGAATAAAAAAAAAAATTGTAATGTATACAGCAGCCAACTGTGATGGATATGGCTCTTTTCAACAATGAAGTGATTCAGGTCAATTACAATAGCCTTGTGATGGGGAGAGCCATCTGCATTCAGAGAGAGGCTTGTGGAACTGAGAGTGAGTCACAACATAGTATTTTAATTTTTTGATTGTTTGATTGCATTTTGTTTTCTTTCTCATTCTTTCCCTTTTTGATATGATTTTTCTTGTGCAGCATAATATTTGTGGAAATATGTTTAAAAGAATTGTACATGTTTAACCTATATTGGATTACTTGCTGTCTGGGAAGGGAGGAGATAGGGAAGAAGAGAGAAAAGTATAGAATATATGTTTTTGCAAAGGTGAATGTTGTGTATCTTTGAATGTATTTTGAAAAATAAAAACTCTTATAAAAGAAAAGGAAAAAAAATCATGATTTGTCAACTTAAGGAACTCCCATTTATGGAAATTTCTCCATCAAAAGATCACTACCTGCTGATAACTTAGTCATCTTTTATAACTATAGTTCAATGGTGTGCTTCCCTATACTGGAAAGTGGCTGAAGAAATTAAAATATATGAATATAATACAATTTTGTTGTGTCACTAGATATTTTTAATATGAAAGATTTAGAGGGGCAGCTAGGTGGCGTAGTGGATAGAGCACCAGCCCTGAATTCAGGAGGACCCGAGTTCAAATCTGATCTCAGACACTTAACACTTCCTAGCTGTGTGACCCTGGGCAAGTCACTTAACCCCAGCCTCAGGGGGGAAAAAAAAAAAGAAATAAGGAAAGACTTGTATGAACTAATATAATGTGAAATGAGTACTTTAAGAAGAATAGTTTTTGCCCCGATCACTATTTGGTCTTTTGGATTATACCCCACCCCACCCCACTCCCAACCTGCACTCACAGGTTGATTCCCTCAGAGAATGACTATCCCAGGTTCACAGTACAAAGTCAGAGTCAAGATGATGGAGTCAGAGCAGGAATTCATCTGAATTCTCTCCAGTATTCTTCCAAAAATCTTTAAAATAATGCTTTAAATTAAATTCTGGAGTGGCAGAACCAGCACAAGGTTGGGGTGAAGCAATTTTCCAGACTGAGACATCTTGGAAGGTTGGCAGGAAAGAGCTGGGTGGATGTTGGGCCCGGAGCCCAATGCAATAGGCACCTTGCCCTGGCAAACTAGTGGCAGGCCTTGGAGGCAGCTGCATCAATGACTACAGCAACTTTGGAACTCTGAACCCACAGATGACAAGGTGGTTGGACAACTACTCAGAAGGGAGATTATTGGGGACCCTTTGCTGATACTGGGTGCAGGGCCTTATTTGTATTGCCCAGATGCAGTTCCTGGTCAAAGTCCCAAGGCAAAGAGGGGTTCTTGTACCCTAGCATTTGTGGCCATAGAGGAACAGGGACCCTGATCACTGTTTCAGGAAAGGCAAGAGTGCTTGTGGCCACTCACAGATCAGAGCAGAGGCCAGAAGATCAGTAGCTTTATTTTTTCCTTAGGTCATCTACCTTCAAAGAACTGAAAACTTACAGAACCCCTGAACTAGCACTGAAAACAGTTGCATCAGAAATCTGAAACTTTGAGACAATGCCCCTCAACCCTGGAAGTAGAACCCAACTTTAACATAAAGTCAAAAGTCAAGAAATAGGATAGAATAGTGAGCAAACAACAACAAAAGAACCTGACCAAAGAAACTTACACAAAAAATATTAAAGGAAACACCTTAAACAGCATTAGCTAAATGGCAGAAGAGGCACAAAAATCCACTAAAGAAGAGAACTCCTTAAAAAATAGAATTGGATAAGTGGAAGGTAATGATTCCATGAAACATCAAGAAACAATAAAACAAAATCAAAGATTGAAAAATAAGATGATGATGTGAGATATCTCACTGGATAACTGATCTGTAAAAGAGATCAAGGAGTGATAATTTAAGTATCACTGGACTATCTGAAAGAGGTAGCAAGGTGGGCTCAATGGAAAGAGGTACTGGACCTAGAGGCAAGAAAATCTGAGTTCAAATCCTGTCTTAGATATTAACTGGAGAAGGAAATGGCAAACCATTCTAGTATCTTTGCAAAAACAAAACAAAAACAATATTATGGACAATATCATCATGAAGGGTCAGACTTGACTGAATGACTTAACAATAATAATGACAACTAATAAAACTACTTGAAAGCCATAATTTTTTAAAGAGCCTAAATGTATTTCAAGAAATTATCAAGGAAATCTGCTTCTTGACATGCTAGAACTAGAGAGTAAAAAAGAAATTGAAAGAATGCACTGATCACATCCTGAAAGAAATTCCCAAATTAAAACATACAGAAATAGTGTAACTAAATTCCAGACTTCCCAGGTCAAAAAGAAAATATTACAAGCAGTCAGAAAGAAATTCAAATATCATAAAGCCACACTTAGGGTGACACAAGATTTGGCAGCTTCTACTTAAAGGATAGGAAGACTTAGAATGTGATATTCTAGAAGACAAAGGAGCTCAATTACAACCAAGAATAACCTGCTCAGCAAAATTTGATCAAGGAAAAGATGGATATTTAATGAAATAGTGTACTTTCAAGCATTCCTGATGAAAAGATGAGAGCTGAATAGAAAGTTTTTCTTTCAAATACAAGAATCAAAAGAAGCATAAGTAGGTAAACATGAAAGAGAAATTAAAAAGACTTCAAAAACATTAAATTATGTATTCCTTTAGGGGAAAATATTTGTGACTCTTAATTTTATCATTATTAGGAGTAGACATAAAGGGCATATTAAGATTGGATGATATTCCCCCCAAAAAATATTTAATTAAAGAGGGATGCACTGGGAGAAGGGAGAGGTAAAAATGGAGGAAATTAAATTCACATAAAAGGCACAGAAAAAAGAAATTTTACAGTGGAAGATAAGATGAATGAGATGGGAAAGAATACTCAAATCCTATAGCCACTGAAATTGGCTCAAAGAGAAAATATCACATACAAAGACACACACAATTGGGTATAGAAAACTGCTACAGGGAAGTAGAAAGGTCAAAAAAAAAAAAAGAGTCAAAAAAACAAACCAAAACCAAACAAAAAAAAACAAAAAAAAAACACCTCTCCCTCTAAGGGATTGCTGATTAAGGTAGATAGTGCTCAGAAGCAAAACAGTCTTTTAAGGAGGAACAGAATAGATAGAGGAGGATAAATGGGGAAATAAGCTGGCAAGAAATACATAATAGTAATAACTGAATGTGAATAAGATGAACTCATCCATAAAATGGAACCAGATATCAAAATAGATTACAAAATAAAAAATAATAATATATTATTTATAAGAAACACACTTGAAACAGAGAGATACAGTAAAAATAAAGGGCTAGAACAGAATTTATTATGCTTTAGCTGAGAGAAAATAGGCAGAGATAATCACTATGATCTGAGATAAATCAAAAACATAAATCTAATGAAAGAGACAAATGAGGAAAACTAAATTATGTTAAAAGGTATTGTAGACAATGAAATAATATGGACATTAATATATAATGCACCAAATGATATAGCATCGAAATACTTAAAAGGAAAATTTGAATGAATAACATTGGCAATGAAGACATTATTGCTAATTAGGTAGATTAATTAATACTACTAATAAATAGTAAATACTATTAATACTAGTGAGAGATCTTAATTTTCCCTTCTCAGAACTGGATAAATCTAAATAAAAAATAGAGAAGAAAGAAGTTAAGGACATAACTAGGATTTTAGAAATGATAGAAATTATAGAACTCCGGAGATAATTGAATAGGAATAGAAAGTAGTGTACCTTTTTTTTTTTTTTTTTTTTTCACTTGGAACCTACACAAAAACTGACTGTGTATTAGTGCATTAAAAACCTCACAACCAAATGTGAAAAAGCAGAAATAATACAATAAGTAATACATAATATAATAAAAATTACATTCAATAAAAGATCATGAAAACAGATTAAAATTAGAGTAAACCAAACTGAAGAATGATTGGGTCAAAGAACAAATCATAGAAACACTAAATCATTTCATAAAAGAGAATGACAACAATCAGACAACATAGCAAATATTACAAGATGTAGCAAAATCAGTACTTAGGAGAAATTGTATATCTCTAAACACATCAGTATAATAGGAAAAGAACATTATTTGTTGGGGGGGGGTTGTAATTCATGTAATATTTTATTTTTATATAAAGCTTTTTATTTTTAAAAACATATGCATAAATAGTTTTCAACATTCATCCTTCCAAAACCTTGTGTTCCAAATTTTTTTCTCCCTCCTTTCCCCTAAGCAGCAAGTAATCCAATATAGGTTAAACATGTATAATTCTTCTATACATATTTCCACAGTTATCATGCTGCATCAGATAAATCAGATCAAAAAGGAAAAAAGATGAGAAAGAAAAAAATGCAAGCTAACAACAACAGAAAGAGTGAGAATGTTATGTTGTGGTCCACACTCAGTTCCCACAGTCCTCTCTCTGAGTGCAGATGGCTCTCTCCATCACAAGATCATTGGGACTAGCTTGAATCACCTCTCTGTTGAAAAGAGCCATGTTCATCAGAGTTAGTCCTTGTTGTTGCCATGTACAATGATCTCCTGGTTCTACTCATTTCATTTAGCATTAGTTCATGTAAATCTTTCCAGGCCTCTTTGAAGTCATCCTTCTGATTATTTCTTATAGAACAATAATATTCCATAACATTCATGTACCATAATTTATTCAGCCATTCCCCAGTTGATGGGCATCCACTCAATTTCCAGTTTCTTGCCACTACAAAAAGGGCTGCCACAAGCATTGTGCACATACAGGTCCTTTTCCCTTTTTTATTATCTCTTTGGGATGTAGGCCCAGTAGAGATAACTGCTGGATCAAAGGGTGTTCACAGTTTGACAGCCTCTTTGGACATAGTTCCATGTTGAAGAACTTTATTTGTAATGTGGATAGCCCAGAAGCCCTCCCATTGAGATCGGGGATAAAGCCAGGATGCCCATTATCACTACTAATATTCTATATTATACTAAAAATGTTAGCTGTAGCAATGAAAAAAAAAGAAATTGAAGGAATTATAGGACAGGCAACAGAGAAACAAAACTATCCCTCTTTGCAGATGATTTAATTTCATACTTAAAGAATCAACCAAAAAAAATTTGTAATAACTGGCAAAATTGCAGGATATAAAATAAATTGTATAAACCATCATAATTTCCATGTGTTACCAACAAAATTCAAGAGGAAGAGATACCTTGTCTTTACTCCTTGAGCTCTAACTCGTGAGCCCCTACAGATGGGTTTACAGAGATTGGTACAGAATTAATAGAAGAAGGAACATATCATCCCTCTCTTCCATTCCCAGAACCTGTAATACACTCTCCCATTAATAGAGTATGGCAAGAGTAGACACACCTATGAGTGTACTTGTAGAGAGGCTTACACATCAGGAAAACATGTGACCATGGCAGCTCACTCCTGAATGTTACAGAGCCCTTATGTTCCTTCTCTTTATCAAATGATCAACAGTAATTCCTTAAATGCATGCTCTGTATCAGGCATTCTGCTAGATGCTAGGGATACAAATACAAAAAAAATTTTAAATCTTATTTTCAAAGAACTTATGTTTTTTTCTGGAAGAAGAATATGTGATATAAATATACATATATATATACATATAAATATGTGATACAAATATAATAGAGTTAGGGAGAAAAAGCACTAGTATTTGGAAGTAGATCAGAATTTACATAGTGATTGTATTAGTAGAGAGAAGGGGTCAAATGTAGGAAATATTATGGCAGTAGAAACTGCAAGATTTAGAAAATGATTGGCTACATTGGCAATGAAGACATTATTGCTAATTAGATAGAATAATTTCAGTTGAATGATGAATTTGGGAACTAGTTTGCAAAGGGTTAAGAAGTAAGTTCACAGTTTTTTAGATAATTCTCTTTCCAATTCTTGGTATCTTGAAATATTTGTCCATGATTGTTAAGTTCACAGTTTTAAAATGCAGAAGTCTCTTTCCTCACCTCGGTTTTTCAGACCTTTTGTGAAGTTTAAGGGAACTTACTTATACAAATTTAACCATAAGGACATGAGTTATTGAAACAGTAACATCCTTAATGAATCAAATGGTGGTTGTTATGGTTGTTGTTTTTATAGTCAATAAACAATAGACACAAAGGGACACTATATCTCCATTAGCTTGTGGTCAATTTTGTGACTATAAAGATGATTCTGTTGTTGAGAACATCTTTATGAAAGACTGTCTGTTCCTCTCTCATACTTTCATCAAGATACTCTTTGGGTATGTGTATTATTTTTACGAAGATTTTATATTGAAAAGAAAGTAAGAATTTGATTCTACAATTTTCTCTGGTTTTGCCTTTGCTTCAAAATGCTTTTAATTGTCTTTTAAAATGTATTCATTATGTGCTGGGCACTGCATTAATTGCTGTAAGTAGAAAGAAAAGCAAAAAAGGTACAATTCCTACCCTCAAAGTCATTTATATTCTAATGGAGAAGACTGACAACACATGAAAGAAGGGAAAGACAAAGATCAAGCCTACTAGAGAGAAAGTAGAAAAGTCTGGAGAGTAAAAAGTAGAGTGGGGAAAGCTTCTCCTGGGGGGGGCACCTTTCAATAGACCTTTGAAATGAATTGGATTTGGGATTGAAGATATGGGGTTGAGGAATTCAGACTGACTCCTAAATTGAGAGAGGTATTGCTCTCTGTAGTAGCAGGGAAAATAGAAGACTGGGGGAAAATTTAGAGGGAAAAGTTTAAGTTCTGTTTTGGACATAACTGAGTTTCAGATGAAAACTGAACATGCAATTCAAAATGTGTAAAAGACAGTTGGAGATGTGAGGTTAGAGGTCAGGAGAGAGATTAGGGCAGGAAAGAAAGATTTGAGAATCCTCATCATAGAGGTGATAACTGTATTTATGTGATCACCGGAGGAAGAGTGCAAAAGGAAAAGAGAAGAAAGTCTAGGGCGGAACCTAGAGGAACACTAGTGATTAGAAGGCATGATTTGGAGAAGGAATCAGCAAAGGAGACAGATAATTTGTGTTCATATAAGTAGGAAAAGAACTAGGAGAGCATTGTATCCCCAAATCCTGGAGAGAAGAATGCATCAAAAGAATGATCAACAATGTCAAAGAGAATGAAGATTGAGAAAAGCCATTGGATTTAAAACTAAGAGTTCTTTAGTAACTTTGGAAAGAGCAGTTTTGATGGAATGGTAAAGTGGAAAGCCAGAATGATGGACAACCTAACAATAACAGAGATGTGGGAGATTACCAGGATGTTAGATGGACCTAAAAAGGCACAGAGGTACTTTTATGAAAAGATATGAATGAAAATTCCATGGAATGGAAAGGGATGGATAAGTTAAAATCTGTACTTTTGGATGGAATGGTTGCAAAGTTGAGACAACAAATTCATCCAACTTACATTCAAGAAGGGTAACTGCAATTGACTGTGGGAACAAAGGAAAAGGATACTCCTTTAAAATTGTGGAAAGAAAAAGGAAAAAGCCAGGACAAAAGTTGATCATTGGATTTTGTGGGTTTTTCAGTTAGTCATTCAAAACCTAAAACCACATCAAAATCAAAAGTGAATGAAGCTTCTTTAGACCTCACAGTAGTACTACAAATTCTTAAGGTCCAGGCTGCTTTTTAAATAGAAGCTTCTGATATTTTCTTAATGTCACACTTGGAAACTGCAGTTTTCTTCCCCTCAATATGTTTTCCCCATATTTTTTCCTATTTCTTCAAATAGAGCAATATTAATATCTTTTTATTTTTAATAAAAAGAATAATAAATGTAGTGAAGGGGAAGAACATGAATTTTGCTTTTCCTGAAAGGTGCTGGGAATATGTGAGAAGACACTGACCTTTAAAATGAAATTTATCAGGGAGTAAAAAATCACTGACTGTGGGAGATGTGAGAATTGATTTAAAGCCTCAATTGATATGAAAATGTAGATGAATTGTGGACAGCAAATACTTTTAAATAAACTTGAAAAAATCAGCAGCATTTCTATAAAGCAATAACAAAATCCAAAAGGAAATATTAGAAAGGGTAGTCCCATTCAAAACAACTTCAAAATGCATAAAGTATCTAGGAATTAATCTACCAAGGCACACTAAAACTTATATAGCTATAACTACAAAATTCTCTTTAGAGAAATAAAGAATGATTTCAATATCTAGGGAGATATTTAGTGATCATGGATGAGTTGTGTCAATATAATATAAAGAAGATGATGTTACCTAAGATAATTTACAAATTTAGAGCTATGCCATTCAAACTACCAAAGGGATATTTTCCAGATGAAGGCAAAATAATAATAAAATTTATTGGGAGGAAAAACACAGCTAGAATATAAAGGGAAATAATAAGGAAGGGATAGAAACAAAGAAGGAATATTAGTTCTAGACCTAAGGCTATTATAAAGCAGTAATTGTAAAAATATTTTATGTTGGTTAAAACAGAAAAATAGAACAGTCTAGAAAAATTAAGAATCAGAAAAAATTAAAGTGTTTGAGAAACCTGAAAATATAAAATTACTTAGGAAAGAACTCCCGATTTTATAACAACTACAGGGAAAACTGGAAGGCAGTTTGACAGAAAATAGGCTTAGATTTATTGTACCATATTATACCACATGGTACAATATTATATTGTATTAATTAATTAATATGGTATATTATTACCATATTCTTATAACATATTCTACAATAAATTCAAAATGGATACATGATCTGAAACTTAAAGACCATACCATAAAAATTAGAAGTGAAATAATCATATATCTGATATAAATTATGTAGAAAAATTCTTAAAGAAAAGGTCATTTTGATTGCATGAAATTTTAAAAGTTTTTGCTCAAACAAAATTAATTCTTCTACAATAAGAAGAGAAATAGTTGACTAAAAAAATTCTTGATTATCAAATTTCTCAGATAATGGTGCAGTATCTAAACTATAGGGATGTATAGGTAGCACAGTATCTGGGCCTGAAGTCAGGCAAAGCTGGGTTCAAATCCAGCCTTAAACACTTATCTACCTTTGTGATCTTGAGCAAGTCACTTAATTTGCCTCAGTTTCCTCATCTGTAAAATGAGCCAGAGAAGGAAATAGGAAACCAATAAAGTATTTTTGCCAAGAAAACCCCAAATGGGATAATAGTCAACTTCAACTGAAAAAAAAAAATGACTAATCAGAAAACATCCAAGATATAAAAAAGACTAATAAAAAATATGACAAAAAACTTTTTACTATAGATAAGTGATCAAATGATATGAATGAAGAGTTTGCAAAAGAAGACTACAAACTATTAATAACCATGTTAAAAGAATGTTTCAAATTTCCAATAAGAAAAGAAATGTAAGTCAAAATGACCTTGAACCTTTACTTCATGCAATACACATTGGTAAAGGTGAAAGAACTGTGGAAAGACATTAATGTATTGTTGATGGAGCTGTGTATTCTGGAAATTAGAATTATGCAAATAAAGTGATTAAAATTTTCATACCCTTTGCCCCAGAGAGTCTATTGCTGGGCATATGCCTCCTGAAGGTCAGAGATTAAAAAAAAAAAACAAAAACAAAAAAACTTCCATGGACACGAAAAAAAATTTAACAGCACATTGTGGTAGCAAAAGAACAAGAGGGGGCAGCTAGGTGGTGCCGTGCATAGAGCACCAGCCTTGAATTCAGGAGGACCTGAGTTCAAATCTGGTCTCAGACACTTAACACGTCCTAGCTGTGTGACCCTGGGCAAGTCACCTAACCCCAGCCTCAGGGAGGTGGGAGGGGGAAAGAATAAGAAACAAAATAGACACTAACTGGAATAGCTAAATACATTGGATATGAATGTAATGTAATACTACTGTGCTGTAAGAAATGACAAATATGAATAGAGAGAAGCATAACATTTGCAAGAATTTCAGATTTCTGGATTTAACTGGCAAAGTGAATTAAGCTAGGTGGTCACTGGAAAATCTGGATGACTGGTGGGTAGAGTGCAGTGTCTGAAGTCAAGAAGCTGGTTTTGCAGAATTTTTCTCCTCTTATTTTTTGTAAAGAAATTCCTTGTTATAAGGAATATAAATTTCTTTGTAAAGAAATTCCTTGTTATAAGGTTTGGTCTTCTTGAAAAGGAAGAAGAAAGATTAAGAGGAAAATTAGATATATCAGCGAGTTTCTGTTCTTAAAAAGTAAATATTTTACAACTCTGATCAAGCCCATCAGTGAACTGATATTGAAGCATTCATCTCATTGCTGCGCCAGAGAACTAACTGATGGACTCAGATGCAGAATTAGATATACATTTCCATGGCTAAAATGTTTGTGTCTTATTTGCATATATTTATTTGTTACAAAGGAAGATTTGCTTGTCTTTGTCATTGTTTGTCTTTGTCCATGTCTATATCTGTATCTAAGTCTGTATGTGATTGGATTTTTGAGAATTGAAAAAAGAAGTAAAATAAAGAACTTTTTTAAAAAGGAGAAGAGGAGGAAAGGAAGAAGATGAGGAGTAAAAAAAAAAAAAAAAAAAGAAGAAGAAGAAAGGGAAGGATGGAGGGAGGAAAAAAGGAAGGAAAGGAAGAAAGAGTGTATTTGCCCTTAAAAGTTGCAAACTGAAAAATTATGATAATTCAAAACCTCCTAGAAAATCAGATAATATCTTTATTTGTCCAGTGTATGAAAGTGTCAATTCATGGAAATTTAAATTTCTAAAAGGTAGGTCAAAAATATACTTGTCTAGAACTGATCTTGAAATCACATTCACTGCATCTGAACTTGACTTGAAATTCAGAGCATTCTTATTTATACCTTGGGTTCCTAGGGGTATTTGATGTTTGAATGCTACTCTTGAATAAAAAGCAGAATGATTTGTAAAGTAGATGCTACTGGCTACTCTGTGTTTTTATAATTAACAGAGATGTTTGTTTTTTTTTAAGTAACATTTCCATCTTTTATTTCAGACACATGTATTACCACTATGAAAACCTGTATCCACACTTGATTAAGAAACCTGATGCCTTTGAAAAAGTGAAGGATTTTTTAGAGTATGTATAACTGTTTACTTTTCTGATTTAAATTTTGATGGTTCAGGAGCTGAACCTTTAATTTTTAAAAAATGTTATTTTTTATGCCCACATTTTTTCTTTCATTGGTCTATAATTCAATTTTGTTTTCAGTTCCAAATTTTTCCCCTACCCCATTCATTGAAAAGACAAGAAAAATAAAAACCATTGCAACTCTTTCCCTTCTCCCTAGCTGACCTCTGCAGTTGTTTTATGTCTTGAGAGTCTAGAGAAAGGATAATCAGGATATGGTCAATCATAAAATTCTGAATATTGGAATAGAACTAACTTCAGTGAAGGAAGAGACAGACAGACAGACAGACAGAAAGAGAGAAATACTAAGAGAAATGGAGAGAGAAAGAGACAGAGAGACAGAGACAATGACAGAGAGACAAAGAGATAGAAGAGGACAGACCAAGGAAATAGTATGTCGGGAAAATTAAAATTCATATTGGGCTAAGCCTAAAGACTACAAAATGTTGCTGGGAGTAAGAGGAAGATCAAAGAAAGAAAGGCTAGGACCTTTGCTCAGAGTAGATAATGGCAAAAGGAAGGCTAAATAGTTCTTAGAGCTTTTTGCTTCAGGGTATAAAAGAGATAATAACATAGGATTCCTCAGTGAATTCCAAGTTAACCGTTAAGAACAGAAAGAATCACTAAAATGTGATTAGTGAGCCAGTATCAGAAATTCATGAAGAATAGGTCTGGGGGTCAAAAATCTTGGGATATGTAAATGTAATCTCCCTTTTCAAAAAAAAAAAAAAGGAGCATAGTGTAATCTTCAATCTATAAGCAGGGGACCATGAATCACAAGATCATGGATTTACAATTCTAAGGGACTTCAGAGGTCATCTATTTTAACTCCTTTATTTTACAGATGAGGAAACTGAGGCAGATAAGTTAAACTGAATGGCAGAGGCAAGATTTGAATCCAGAGCTTCAGTAAAGTGCTCATTCCTCTGAATGTGAGACAGCTAGATGACACAGTGGATAAAATGCTTGACCTGAAGTCAAGATGTGTTCAAAATCCAGCCTCAGATACTTACTATCTGTATGATCCCAGGCAAATTACCCTCTGTCTGCCCCAGTTTCCTCATCTGTAAAATGGGAATGATATAGCTCCTACTACTTGGGCTATTGTGAGGATCAACTGAGATAATTGTAAAGCACTTAGGACAGTGTTTGGTGTATAATAGGCTAGCAGTGATGATGAAATTCATGACTTTAAAGGAGCTGTTTGTTAGCACTGAGAATGAGAGAACTCATGAATTATTTATTCCAGACAAAGTATCCAGACACCCTGAGTTTAATTTCTCTAATGATTTATATATAAAAAGTAGCATTAACAGATTTATTTGTTACAATGTTTATCCTGCCTTGTTATGGGAGCCACCTGCTAGTGGCTGCTGGGAATCTAATTCTGACCAGCAGAATAGATTGTGTCATGTGAAAGGACCATAATGATACAGGAGATGGAGAAGGAGTTGCAGTGGAAATCTCTCAACCTCTCTCTTTATTCCATTCCCAATACAGAATATATATATATATTTTAATATATATATGTACATATATATATGTGTGTGTGTATATATATATATATATATAATAGTTGTTTAAGTAAAGCAAGGTTATGAAAATAAAAGCATACTTTCTTTCACAAGCAATATCTGCGTCAGTAAATTTCTTTTATGACCTCCAGACAGATATCTCTGACTTCTGGATTATGTTGATCTTTCTTGGAGTTGGGATGCTCTGCTCAGAGAGTAGATGAAAATTCCTTTAGTTTCTCTAGTGTGCTGTGATTCACAGCTCTGGGGGGAGGGGGAAGAGCTTTGGAGAACTGAGCCGCTCCTTAAAGTTGCCTTTCCCTTGAACCATTTTACAGGCTTTTGAGTTCCATCCTTAAATGGATACTTTAATACTGCTCAGAGCAAATCACCTAATTTCCACATTTCTTGTGCAGTAATTGACACATTGATAGAAGAAATCTCCATATCAAGAGTTTCTTCCTATTCCTGCACTTACATATTCACATATTTTTGCTTTTTTTTTTTTTTTTTTTTTTTTTTTGCTGAGGCAGTTGGGGTTAAGTGACTTGCCTAGGGTCACACAGATAGGAGGTGTTAAGTGTCTGAGGTCAAATTTGAACTCGTGTCCTGCTGGTTTGCATTTTTGTTTTTACATAAAAATCACTTAACAATTTTGTATAGTTTATTACTAATTTTCTCAGTTCTCCACACACAATCATTGAGTAAGCTTTTATTTAGTACCTAACAAGTTCTAGGCCCTTGCCTTCAAGGAACTTACATGCATATCCCCGTATTATTGAATAATCATGTCAATCATGCACACATGCCTTGGCATATAATTCATGCCAACTACTACCTGTGAGCCCCTTACCAGTCACTAAACCCAAGTTTCAATTGGCTTTGGGCTTTCACTTTTAGGAAGCTACAGTAATTTTTTCATA